>NC_064621.1:12163712-12466742 GCF_023898315.1 Schistocerca nitens | reverse complement strand
AAATTGCATCGGAATTAAATATAAGAGACACAATGCCGACTTAAGTAGAGGAAGCCTGAGTCTTCCTACTGTCTATGTTTTGAGCGTTTCCTGTGTCACCAGTTTTACATTCCGATGCACCTCTGCAGGTTTACTGTATCCCTTGGACATTCACAGTGACGATGAAACTCTGAAATTGCATCGGAATTAAATATAAGAGACACAATGTCGTCTTAAGAGCCGGAAGACTGAGTCTTCCTACTGTCTATGTTATTTAGCGATTCCTATGTCACCAGTTTTACATTCCGATGCACCTCTGCATTTTTACTGTAGCCATTGGACCTTCCCATTGACGATGAAACACAGAAATTGCATCGGAATTAAGTATAAGAGACACAATGCAGACTTAAGTAGAGGAAGACTGAGTCTTCCTACTGTCTATGTTTTGAGCGTTTCCTGTGTCACCAGTTTTACATTCCGATGTACCTCTGCATGTTTCTGTGTCATTTGGACCTTCCCATTGACGATGAAACACAGAAAGTGCATCGGAATTAAATATAAGATACACAATGCCGACTGAAGTACAGGAAGACCGAGTCTTCCTACTGTCTATGTTTTGAGCGTTTCCTGTCTCACCAGTTTTACATTCCGATGCACCTCTGCAGGTTTACTGTATCCCTTGGCCTTCCCATTGACGATGATACACAGAAATTGCATCGGAATTAAATATAAGAGACACAATGCCGGCTGAAGTACAGGAAGACTGAGTCTTCTTACTGTCTATGCTTTGAGCGTTTCCTGTGTCACCAGTTTTACATTCCGATCACCTCTGCAGGTTTACTGTATTCCTTGGACCTTCCCATTGGCGATGAAACAAAGAAATTGCATCGGAAACAAATATAAGAGACACAATGCCGACTTAAGTACAGGAAGACTGAGTCTACCTACCGTCTATGTTTTGAGCGGTTCCTGTGTCACCAGTTTTACATTCCGATGCACCTCTGCGGGTTTACTGTGTCCCTGGGGCTTTCCCATTGACGATGATACATAGAAATTGCATCGGAAATAAATATATGAGACACAATGCCGGCTGATGTACAGGAAGACTGAGTCTTCTTACTGTCTATGCTTTGAGCGTTTCCTGTGTCACCGGTTTTACATTCCGATGCACCTCTGCAGGTTTACTGTATCCCTTGGACCTTCCCATTGGCGATGAAACACAGAAATTGCATCGGAATTAAATATAAGAGACGCAATGCCGACTTAAGAACAGGAAGACTGAGTCTACCTACCGCCTATGATTTGAGCGCTTCCTGTGTCACCAGTTTTACATTCCGATGCACCTCTGCAGGTTTACTGTACCACTTGGACCTTCCCATTGACGATGAAACACAGAAATTGCATCGGAATTAAATATAAGAGACACAATGCCAACATATGTACTAGAAAACTGAGTCTTCTTACGGTTTATGCTTTGAGCGTTTCCTGTGTCACCAGTTTTACATTCTGATGCACCTCTGTAGGTTTACTGTATCCCTTGGGCCTTCCCATTAACGATGATACATAGAAATTGCATCGGAATTAAATATAACAGACACAATGCCGGCTGAAGTACAGGAAGACTGAGTCTTCTTACTGTCTATGTTTTGAGCGTTTCCTGTGTCACCAGTTTCACATTCCGATGCATCTCTGCAGGTTTACTGTATCCATTGGACCTTCCCATTGACGATGAAACACAGAAATTGCATCGGAATTAAATAGAAGAGACAAAACGCCGACTTAAGAACAAGAAAACTGAGTTTCTTACGGACTATGTTTTGAGCGTTTCCTGTGTCACCAGTTTTACATTCCGATGCACCCCTGCAGGTTTACTGTATCCATTGGACCTACCCAATTACGATGAAGCACAGAAATTGCATCGGAATTAAATATAAGAGACACAATGCCGACTTAAGTAGAGGAAGCCTGAGTCTTCCTACTGTCTATGTTTTGAGCGTTTCCTGTGTCACCAGTTTTACATTCCGATGCACCTCTGCAGGTTTACTGTATCCCTTGGACATTCACAGTGACGATGAAACTCTGAAATTGCATCGGAATTAAATATAAGAGACACAATGTCGTCTTAAGAGCCGGAAGACTGAGTCTTCCTACTGTCTATGTTATTTAGCGATTCCTATGTCACCAGTTTTACATTCCGATGCACCTCTGCATTTTTACTGTAGCCATTGGACCTTCCCATTGACGATGAAACACAGAAATTGCATCGGAATTAAGTATAAGAGACACAATGCAGACTTAAGTAGAGGAAGACTGAGTCTTCCTACTGTCTATGTTTTGAGCGTTTCCTGTGTCACCAGTTTTACATTCCGATGTACCTCTGCATGTTTCTGTGTCATTTGGACCTTCCCATTGACGATGAAACACAAAAATTGCATCGGAATTAAATATAAGATACACAATGCCGGCTGAAGTACAGGAAGACCGAGTCTTCCTACTGTCTATGTTTTGAGCATTTCCTGTCTCACCAGTTTTACATTCCGATGCACCTCTGCAGGTTTACTGTGTCCCTTGGCCTTCCCATTGACGATGATACACAGAAATTGCATCGGAATTAAATATAAGAGACACAATGCCGGCTGAAGTACAGGAAGACTGAGTCTTCTTACTGTCTTTGCTTTGAGCGTTTCCTGTGTCACCAGTTTTACATTCCGATCACCTCTGCAGGTTTACTGTATTCCTTGGACCTTCCCATTGGCGATGAAACAAAGAAATTGCATCGGAATTAAATATAAGAGACACAATGCCGACTTAAGTACAGGAAGACTGAGTCTACCTACCGTCTATGTTTTGAGCGTTTCCTTTGTCACCAGTTTTACATTCTGATGCACCTCTGCAGGTTTACTGTACCACTTGGACCTTCCCATTGACGATGAAACACAGAAATTGCATCGGAATTAAATATATGAGACACAATGCCGACAAAAGTACAAGAAAACTGCGTCTTCTTCCGGACTATGCTCTGAGCGTTTACTGTGTCACCAGTTTTACATTCTAATGCACCTCTGCAGGTTTACTGTATCCCTGGGGCTTTCCCATTGACGATGATACATAGAAATTGCATCGGAATTAAATATAAGAGACACAATGCCGGCTGAAGTTCAGGAAGACTGAGTCTTCTTACTGTCTATGTTTTGAGCGTTTCCTGTGTCACCAGTTTTACATTCCGATGCACCTCTGCAGGTTTACTGTATCCATTGGACCTTCCCATTGACGATGAAACACAGAAATTGCATCGGAATTAAATAGAAGAGACAAAAAGGCGACTTAAGAACAAGAAAGCTGAGTTTCTTACGGTCTATGTTTTGAGCGTTTCCTGTGTCACCAGTTTTACATTCCGATGCACCTCTACAGGTTTACTGTATCCATTGGACCTACCCAATTACGATGAAGCACAGAAATTGCATCGGAATTAAATATAAGAGACACAATGCCGACTTAAGTAGAGGAAGCCTGAGTCTTCCTACTGCCTATGTTTTGAGCGTTTCCTGTGTCACCAGTTTTACATTCCGATGCACCTCTGCAGGTTTACTGTATCCCTTGGACATTCACAGTGACGATGAAACTGTGAAATTGCATCGGAATTAAATATAAGAGACACAATGCCGACTTAAGGACAGGAAGACTGTGTCTACCTACTGTCTATGTTTTGAGCGTTTTCTGTGTCACCAGTTTTACATTCTGATTCACTTCTGCGGGTTTACTGTGTCCCTTGGACCTTCACAGTGACGATGAAACTCTGAAATTGCATCGGAATTAAATATAAGAGGCACAATGCCGACTTAAGGGCAGGAAGACTGAGTCTTCCTACACTCTATGTTTTTTAGCGTTTCCTATGTCACCAGTTTTACATTCCGATGCACCTCTGCAGGTTTACTGTATCCATTGGACCTCCCATTGACGATGAAACACAGAAATTACATCGGAATTAAGTATAAGAGACACAATGCCGACTTAAGTAGAGGAAGACTGAGTCTTCCTACTGTCTATGTTTTGAACGTTTCCTGTGTCACCAGTTTTACATTCGGATGCACCTCTGCTGGTTTACTGTATCCCTTGGCCTTCCCATTGACGATGAAACACAGAAATTGCATCGGATTTAAATGTAAGATACACAATGCCGACTGAAGTACAGGAAGACCGAATCTTCATACTGGCTATGTTTTGAGCGTTTCCTGTGTCACCAGGTTTACATTCCGATGCACCTCTGCTGGTTTACTGTATCCCTTGGACCTTCCCATTGACGATGATACCCAGAAATTGCCTCGGAATTAAATATAAGAGACACAATGCCAGCTGAAGTACAGGAAGACTGAGTCTTCTTATTGTCTATGTTTTGAGCGATTCCTGTGTCACCAGTTTTACTTTCCGATGCACCTCTGCAGGTTTATTGTATCCATTGGACCTTCCCATTGACGATGAAACACAGAAATTGCATCGGAATTAAATAGAAGAGACACAACGCCGACTTAAGAACAAGAAAACTGAGTTTCTTACGGTCTATGTTTTGAGCGTTTCCTGTGTCACCAGTTTTACATTCCGATGCACCCCTGCAGGTTTACTGTATCCATTGGCCCTTACCACTGACGATGAAACACAGAAATTGCATCGGAATTAAATATAAGAGACACAATGCCGACTTAAGTAGAGGAAGCCTGAGTCTTCCTACTGTCTATGCTTTGAGCGTTTCCTGTGTCACCAGTGTTACATTCCGATGCACCTCTGCATGTTTACTGTATCATTTGGACCTTCCCATTGACGATGAAACACAGAAATTGCATCGGAATTAAATATAAGAGACACAATGCCGTCTTAAGTACAGGAAGACTGAGTCTACCTACCGTCTATGTTTTGAGCGTTTCCCGTGTCACCAGTTTTATATTCCGATGCACCTCTACAGGTTTACTGTACCACTTGGACCTTCCCATTGACGATGAAACACAGTAATTGCATCGGAATTAAATATAAGAGACACAATGCCGACAAAAGTACAAGAAAACTGAGTCTTCTTACGGTCTATGCTCTGAGCGTTTCCTGTGTCACCAGTTTTACATTCTGATGCACCTCTGCAGGTTTACTGTATCCCTTGGGCCTTCCCATTGACGATGATACATAGAAATTGCATCGGAATTAAATATAAGAGACACAATGCCAGCTGAAGTACAGGAAGACTGAGTCTTCTTACTGTGTATGTTTTGAGCGTTTCCTGTGTCACCAGTTTTACATTCCGATGCACCTCTGCAGGTTTACTGTATCCATTGGACCTTCCCATTGACGATGAAACACAGAAATTGCATCGGAATTAAATAGAAGAGACAAAACGCCGACTTAAGAACAAGAAAACTGAGTTTCTTACGGTCTATGTTTTGAGCGTTTCCTGTGTCACCAGTTTTACATTCCGATGCACCCCTGCAGGTTTACTGTATCCATTGGACCTACCCAATTACGATGAAGCACAGAAATTGCATCGGAATTAAATATAAGAGACACAATGGCGACTTAAGTAGAGGAAGCCTGAGTCTTCCTACTGTCTGTGATTTGAGCGTTTCCTGTGTCACCAGTTTTACATTCCGATGCAGCTCTGCAGGTTTTCTGTATCCCTTGGACATTCACAGTGACGGTGAAACTCTGAAATTGCATCGGAATTAAATATAAGGGACACCATGTCGTCTTAAGAGCCGGAAGACTGAGTCTTCCTACTGTCTATGTCTTTTAGCGATTCCTATGTCACCAGTTTTACATTCCGATGCACCTCTGCAGGTTTACTGTATCCATTGGACCTTCCCATTGACGATGAAAGACAGAAATTGCATCGGAATTAAGTATAAGAGACACAATGCCGACTTAAGTAGAGGAAGACTGAGTCTTCCTACTGTCTATGCTTTGAACGTTTCCTGTGTCACCAGTTTTACATTCCGATGCACCTCTGCTGGTTTACTGTATCCCTTGGCTTTCCCATTGACGATGAAACACAGAAATTGCATCGGAATTAAATGTAAGATACAAAATGCCGACTTAAGTACAGGAAGACCGAATCTTCCTACTGGCTATGTTTTGAGCGTTTCCTGTGTCACCAGGTTTACATACCGATGCACGTCTGCAGGTTTACTGTATCCCTTGGACCTTCCCATTGACGATGATACACAGAAATTGCCTCGGAATTGAATATAAGAGACACAGTGCCGGCTGAAGTACAGGAAGACTGAGTCTTCTTACTGTCTATGTTTTGAGCCTTTCCTGTGTCACCAGTTTTACATTCCGATGCAACTCTGCAAGTATATTGTATCCATTGGACCTTTCCATTGACGATGAAACACAGAAATTGCATCGGAATTAAATAGAAGAGACACAACGCCGACTTAAGAACAAGAAAACTGTGTTTCTTACGGTCTATGTTTTGAGCGTTTCCTGTGTCACTAGATTTACATTCCGATGCACCCCAGCAGGTTTACTGTATCCATTGGACCTTCCCATTGACGATGAAACACAGAAATTGCATCGGAATTAAATATAAGAGACACAATGCCGACTTAAGTAGAGGAAGCCTGAGTCTTCCTACTGTCTATGTTTTGAGCGTTTGCTGTGTCACCAGTTTTACATTCCGATGTACCTCTGCATGTTTCTGTGTCATTTGGACCTTCCCATTGGCGATGAAACAAAGAAATTGCATCGGAATTAAATATAAGAGACACAATGCCGACTTAAGTACAGGAAGACTGAGTCTACCTACCGTCTATGTTTTGAGCGTTTCCTGTGTCACCAGTTTTACATTCCGATGCACCTCTGCAGGTTTACTGTACCACTTGGACCTTCCCATTGACGATGAAACACAGAAATTGCATCGGAATTAAGTATATGAGACACAATGCCGACAAAAGTACAAGAAAACTGAGTCTTCTTCCGGACTATACTGTGAGCGTTTACTGTGTCACCAGTTTTATATTCTAATGCACCTCTGCTGGTTTACTGTATCCCTTGGCTTTCCCATTGACGATGATACATAGAAATTGCATCGGAATTAAATGTAAGATACACAATGCCGACTGAAGTACAGGAAGACCGAATCTTCATACTGGCTATGTTTTGAGCGTTTCCTGTGTCACCAGGTTTACATTCCGATGCACCTCTGCAGGTTTACTGTATCCCGTGGACCTTCCCATTGACGATGATACACAGATATTGCCTCGGAATTAAATTTAAGAGACACAATGCCGGCTGAAGTACAGGAAGACTGAGTCTTCTTATTGTCTATGTTTTGAGCGTTTCCTGTGTCACCAGTTTTACATTCCGATGCACCTCTGCAGGTTTATTGTATCCATTGGACGTTCCCATTGACGATGAAACACAGAAATTGCATCGGAATTAAATAGAAGAGACACAACGCCGACTTAAGAACAAGAAAACTGAGTTTCTTACGGTCTATGTTTTGAGCGTTTCCTGTGTCACCAGTTTTCCATTCCGATGCACCCCTGCAGGTTTACTGTATACATTGGCCCTTCCCACTGACGATGAAACACAGAAATTGCATCGGAATTAAATATAAGGGACCCAATGCCGACTTCAGTAGAAGAAGCCTGAGTCTTCCAACTGTCTATGTTTTGAGCGTTTCCTGTGTCACCAGTCTTACATTCCGATGCACCTCTGCAGGTTTACTGTATCCCTTGGACCTTCCCATTGGCGATGAAACACAGAAATTGCATCGGAATTAAATATAAGAGACACAATGCCGACTTAAGTACAGGAAGACTGAGTCTACCTACCGTCTATGTTTTGAGCGTTTCCCGTGTCACCAGTTTTATATTCCGATGCACCTCTGCAGGTTTACTGTACCACTTGGACCTTCCCATTGACGATGAAACACAGTAATTGCATCGGAATTAAATATAAGAGACACAATGCCGACTTAAGTACAGGAAGACTGAGTCTACCTACCGTCTATGTTTTGAGCGTTTCCTGTGTCACCAGTTTTACATTCCGATGCACCTCTGCAGGTTTACTGTACCACTTGGACCTTCCCATTGACGATGAAACACAGAAATTGCATCGGAATTAAGTATATGAGACACAATGCCGACAAAAGTACAAGAAAACTGAGTCTTCTTCCGGACTATACTGTGAGCGTTTACTGTGTCACCAGTTTTATATTCTAATGCACCTCTGCAGGTTTACTGTATCTCTGGGGCTTTCCCATTGACGATGATACATAGAAATTGCATCGGAATTAAATATAAGAGACACAATGCCGGCTGAAGTTCAGGAAGACTGAGTCTTCTTACTGTCTATGTTTTGAGCGTTTCCTGTGTCACCAGTTTTACATTCCGATGCACCTCTGCAGGTTTACTGTATCCATTGGACCTTCCCATTGACGATGAAACACAGAAATTGCATCGGAATTAAATAGAAGAGACAAAACGCCGACTTAAGAACAAGAAAGCTGAGTTTCTTACGGTCTATGTTTTGAGCGTTTCCTGTGTCACCAGTTTTACATTCCGATGCACCCCTGCAGGTCTACTGTATCCATTGGACCTACCCAATTACGATGAAGCACAGAAATTGCATCGGAATTAAATATAAGAGACACAATGCCGACTTAAGTAGAGGAAGCCTGAGTTTTCCTACTGCCTATGTTTTGAGCGTTTCCTGTGTCACCAGTTTTACATTCCGATGCACCTCTGCAGGTTTACTGTATCCTTTGGACATTCACAGTGACGATGAAACTCTGAAATTGCATCGGAATTAAATATAAGAGACACAATGCCGACTTAAGGACAGGAAGACTGTGTCTACCTACTGTCTATGTTTTGAGCGTTTCCTGTGTCACCAGTTTTACATTCTGATGCACTTCTGCGGGTTTACTGTGTCCCTTGGACCTTCACAGTGACGATGAAACACTGAAATTGCATCGGAATTAAATATAAGAGACACAATGCCGACTTAAGAGCAGGAAGACTGAGTCTTCCTACACTCTATGTTTTTTAGCGTTTCCTATGTCACCAGTTTTACATTCCGATGCACCTCTGCAGGTTTACTGTATCCATTGGACCTTCTCATTGACGATGAAACACAGAAATTGCATCGGAATTAAGTATAAGAGACACAATGCCGACTTAAGTAGAGGAAGACTGAATCTTCCTACTGTCTATGTTTTGAACGTTTCCTGTGTCACCAGTTTTACATTCCGTTGCACCTCTGCTGGTTTACTGTATCCCTTGGCCTTCCCATTGACGATGAAACACAGAAATTGCATCGGAATTAAATGTAAGATACACAATGCCGACTGAAGTACAGGAAGACCGAATCTTCATACTGGCTATGTTTTGAGCGTTTCCTGTGTCACCAGGTTTACATTCCGATGCACCTCTGCAGGTTTACTGTATCCCGTGGACCTTCCCATTGACGATGATACACAGAAATTGCCTCGGAATTAAATTTAAGAGACACAATGCCGGCTGAAGTACAGGAAGACTGAGTCTTCTTATTGTCTATGTTTTGAGCGTTTCCTGTGTCACCAGTTTTACATTCCGATGCACCTCTGCAGGTTTATTGTATCCATTGGACGTTCCCATTGACGATGAAACACAGAAATTGCATCGGAATTAAATAGAAGAGACACAATGCCGACTTAAGAACAAGAAAACTGAGTTTCTTACGGTCTATGTTTTGAGCGTTTCCTGTGTCACCAGTTTTCCATTCCGATGCAGCCCTGCAGGTTTACTGTATCCATTGGCCCTTCCCACTGACGATGAAACACAGAAATTGCATCGGAATTAAATATAAGAGACCCAATGCCGACTTCAGTAGAAGAAGCCTGAGTCTTCCTACTGTCTATGTTTTGAGCGTTTCCTGTGTCACCAGTCTTACATTCCGATGCACCTCTGCAGGTTTACTGTATCCCTTGGACCTTCCCATTGGCGATGAAACACAGAAATTGCATCGGAATTAAATATAAGAGACACAATGCCGACTTAAGTACAGGAAGACTGAGTCTACCTACCGTCTATGTTTTGAGCGTTTCCCGTGTCACCAGTTTTATATTCCGATGCACCTCTGCAGGTTTACTGTACCACTTGGACCTTCCCATTGACGATGAAACACAGTAATTGCATCGGAATTAAATATAAGAGACACAATACCGACTTAAGTACAGGAAGACTGAGTTTTCCTACTGTCTATCTTTTGAGCGTTTCCTGTGTCACCAGTTTTACTTTCCGATGCACCTCTGCTGGTTTACTGTATCCCTTGGGCCTTCCCATTGACGATGATACATAGAAATTGCATCGGAATTAAATATAGGAGACACAATGCCAGCTGAAGTACAGGAAGACTGAGTCTTCTTACTGTCTATGTTTTGAGCGTTTCCTGTGTCACCAGGTTTACATTCCGATGCACCTCTGCAGGTTTACTGTATCCATTGGAACTTCCCATTGACGATGAAACACACAAATTGCATCGGAATTAAATAGAAGAGACAAAACGCCGACTTAAGAACAAGAAAACTGAGTTTCTTACGGTCTATGTTTTGAGCGTTTCCTGTGTCACCAGTTTTACATTCCGATGCACCCCTGCAGGTTTACTGTATCCATTGGACCTTCCCAATTACGATGAAGCACAGAAATTGCATCGGAATTAAATATAAGAGACACAATGCCGACTTAAGTAGAGGAAGCCTGAGTCTTCCTACTGTCTATGCTTTGAGCGTTTCCTGTGTCACCAGTTTTACATTCCGATGCACCTCTGCATGTTTACTGTATCATTTGGACCTTCCCATTGACGATGAAACACAGAAATTGCATCGGAATTAAATATAAGAAACACAATGCCGACTGAAGTACAGGAAGACCGAGTCTTCCAACTGTCTATGTTTTGAGCGTTTCCTGTCTCACCAGTTTTACATTCCGATGCACCACTGCAGGTTTACTGTATCCCTTGGGCCTTCCCATTGACGATGATACACAGAAATTGCATCGGAAATAAATATATGAGACACAATGCCGGCTGATGTACAGGAAGACTGAGTCTTCTTACTGTCTATGCTTTGAGCGTTTCCTGTGTCACCGGTTTTACATTCCGATGCACCTCTGCAGGTTTACTGTATCCCTTGGACCTTCCCATTGGCGATGAAACACAGAAATTGCATCGGAATTAAATATAAGAGACGCAATGCCGACTTAAGAACAGGAAGACTGAGTCTACCTACCGCCTATGATTTGAGCGCTTCCTGTGTCACCAGTTTTACATTCCGATGCACCTCTGCAGGTTTACTGTACCACTTGGACCTTCCCATTGACGATGAAACACAGAAATTGCATCGGAATTAAATATAAGAGACACAATGCCAACATATGTACTAGAAAACTGAGTCTTCTTACGGTTTATGCTTTGAGCGTTTCCTGTGTCACCAGTTTTACATTCTGATGCACCTCTGTAGGTTTACTGTATCCCTTGGCCCTTCCCATTAACGATGATACATAGAAATTGCATCGGAATTAAATATAACAGACACAATGCCGGCTGAAGTACAGGAAGACTGAGTCTTCTTACTGTCTATGTTTTGAGCGTTTCCTGTGTCACCAGTTTCACATTCCGATGCATCTCTGCAGGTTTACTGTATCCATTGGACCTTCCCATTGACGATGAAACACAGAAATTGCATCGGAATTAAATAGAAGAGACAAAACGCCGACTTAAGAACAAGAAAACTGAGTTTCTTACGGACTATGTTTTGAGCGTTTCCTGTGTCACCAGTTTTACATTCCGATGCACCCCTGCAGGTTTACTGTATCCATTGGACCTACCCAATTACGATGAAGCACAGAAATTGCATCGGAATTAAATATAAGAGACACAATGCCGACTTAAGTAGAGGAAGCCTGAGTCTTCCTACTGTCTATGTTTTGAGCGTTTCCTGTGTCACCAGTTTTACATTCCGATGCACCTCTGCAGGTTTACTGTATCCCTTGGACATTCACAGTGACGATGAAACTCTGAAATTGCATCGGAATTAAATATAAGAGACACAATGTCGTCTTAAGAGCCGGAAGACTGAGTCTTCCTACTGTCTATGTTTTTTAGCGATTCCTATGTCACCAGTTTTACATTCCGATGCAACTCTGCAGGTTTACTGTAGCCATTGGACCTTCCCATTGACGATGAAACACAGAAATTGCATCGGAATTAAGTATAAGAGACACAATGCAGACTTAAGTAGAGGAAGACTGAGTCTTCCTACTGTCTATGTTTTGAGCGTTTCCTGTGTCACCAGTTTTACATTCCGATGTACCTCTGCATGTTTCTGTGTCATTTGGACCTTCCCATTGACGATGAAACACAGAAATTGCATCGGAATTAAATATAAGACACACAATGCCGACTGAAGTACAGGAAGACCGAGTCTTCCTACTGTCTATGTTTTGAGCATTTCCTGTCTCACCAGTTTTACATTCCGATGCACCTCTGCAGGTTTACTGTGTCCCTTGGCCTTCCCATTGACGATGATACACAGAAATTGCATCGGAATTAAATATAAGAGACACAATGCCGGCTGAAGTACAGGAAGACTGAGTCTTCTTACTGTCTATGCTTTGAGCGTTTCCTGTGTCACCAGTTTTACATTCCGATCACCTCTGCAGGTTTACTGTATTTCTTGGACCTTCCCATTGGCGATGAAACAAAGAAATTGCATCGGAATTAAATATAAGAGACACAATGCCGACTTAAGTACAGGAAGACTGAGTCTACCTACCGTCTATGTTTTGAGCGTTTCCTTTGTCACCAGTTTTACATTCCGATGCACCTCTGCAGGTTTACTGTACCACTTGGACCTTCCCATTGACGATGAAACACAGAAATTGCATCGGAATTAAATATATGAGACACAATGCCGACAAAAGTACAAGAAAACTGCGTCTTCTTCCGGACTATGCTCTGAGCGTTTACTGTGTCACCAGTTTTACATTCTAATGCACCTCTGCAGGTTTACTGTATCCCTGGGGCTTTCCCATTGACGATGATACATAGAAATTGCATCGGAATTAAATATAAGAGACACAATGCCGGCTGAAGTTCAGGAAGACTGAGTCTTCTTACTGTCTATGTTTTGAGCGTTTCCTGTGTCACCAGTTTTACATTCCGATGCACCTCTGCAGGTTTACTGTATCCATTGGACCTTCCCATTGACGATGAAACACAGAAATTGCATCGGAATTAAATAGAAGAGACAAAACGCCGACTTAAGAACAAGAAAGCTGAGTTTCTTACGGTCTATGTTTTGAGCGTTTCCTGTGTCACCAGTTTTACATTCCGATGCACCCCTACAGGTTTACTGTATCCATTGGACCTACCCAATTACGATGAAGCACAGAAATTGCATCGGAATTAAATATAAGAGACACAATGCCGACTTAAGTAGAGGAAGCCTGAGTCTTCCTACTGCCTATGTTTTGAGCGTTTCCTGTGTCACCAGTTTTACATTCCGATGCACCTCTGCAGGTTTACTGTATCCCTTGGACATTCACAGTGACGAAGAAACTGTGAAATTGCATCGGAATTAAATATAAGAGACACAATGCCGACTTAAGGACAGGAAGACTGTGTCTACCTACTGTCTATGTTTTGAGCGTTTTCTGTGTCACCAGTTTTACATTCTGATTCACTTCTGCGGGTTTACTGTGTCCCTTGGACCTTCACAGTGACGATGAAACTCTGAAATTGCATCGGAATTAAATATAAGAGGCACAATGCCGACTTAAGGGCAGGAAGACTGAGTCTTCCTACACTCTATGTTTTTTAGCGTTTCCTATGTCACCAGTTTTACATTCCGATGCACCTCTGCAGGTTTACTGTATCCATTGGACCTCCCATTGACGATGAAACACAGAAATTACATCGGAATTAAGTATAAGAGACACAATGCCGACTTAAGTAGAGGAAGACTGAGTCTTCCTACTGTCTATGTTTTGAACGTTTCCTGTGTCACCAGTTTTACATTCGGATGCACCTCTGCTGGTTTACTGTATCCCTTGGCCTTCCCATTGACGATGAAACACAGAAATTGCATCGGATTTAAATGTAAGATACACAATGCCGACTGAAGTACAGGAAGACCGAATCTTCATACTGGCTATGTTTTGAGCGTTTCCTGTGTCACCAGGTTTACATTCCGATGCACCTCTGCAGGTTTACTGTATCCCTTGGACCTTCCCATTGACGATGATACACAGAAATTGCCTCGGAATTAAATATAAGAGACACAATGCCGGCTGAAGTACTGGAAGACTGAGTCTTCTTATTGTCTATGTTTTGAGCGATTCCTGTGTCACCAGTTTTACTTTCCGATGCACCTCTGCAGGTTTATTGTATCCATTGGACCTTCCCATTGACGATGAAACACAGAAATTGCATCGGAATTAAATAGAAGAGACACAACGCCGACTTAAGAACAAGAAAACTGAGTTTCTTACGGTCTATGTTTTGAGCGTTTCCTGTGTCACCAGTTTTACATTCCGATGCACCCCTGCAGGTTTACTGTATCCATTGGCCCTTACCACTGACGATGAAACACAGAAATTGCATCGGAATTAAATATAAGAGACACAATGCCGACTTAAGTAGAGGAAGCCTGAGTCTTCCTACTGTCTATGCTTTGAGCGTTTCCTGTGTCACCAGTGTTACATTCCGATGCACCTCTGCATGTTTACTGTATCATTTGGACCTTCCCATTGACGATGAAACACAGAAATTGCATCGGAATTAAATATAAGAGACACAATGCCGACAAAAGTACAAGAAAACTGAGTCTTCTTACGGTCTATACTCTGAGCGTTTCCTGTGTCACCAGTTTTACATTCTGATGCACCTCTGCAGGTTTACTGTATCCCTTGGGCCTTCCCATTGACGATGATACATAGAAATTGCATCGGAATTAAATATAAGAGACACAATGCCAGCTGAAGTACAGGAAGACTGAGTCTTCTTACTGTGTATGTTTTGAGCGTTTCCTGTGTCACCAGTTTTACATTCCGATGCACCTCTGCAGGTTTACTGTATCCATTGGACCTTCCCATTGACGATGAAACACAGAAATTGCATCGGAATTAAATAGAAGAGACAAAACGCCGACTTAAGAACAAGAAAACTTAGTTTCTTACGGTCTATGTTTTGAGCGTTTCCTGTGTCACCAGTTTTACATTCCGATGCACCCCTGCAGGTTTACTGTATCCATTGGACCTACCCAATTACGATGAAGCACAGAAATTGCATCGGAATTAAATATAAGAGACACAATGGCGACTTAAGTAGAGGAAGCCTGAGTCTTCCTACTGTCTGTGATTTGAGCGTTTCCTGTGTCACCAGTTTTACATTCCGATGCAGCTCTGCAGGTTTTCTGTATCCCTTGGACATTCACAGTGACGATGAAACTCTGAAATTGCATCGGAATTAAATATAAGAGACACCATGTCGTCTTAAGAGCCGGAAGACTGAGTCTTCCTACTGTCTATGTCTTTTAGCGATTCCTATGTCACCAGTTTTACATTCCGATGCACCTCTGCAGGTTTACTGTATCCATTGGACCTTCCCATTGACGATGAAAGACAGAAATTGCTTCGGAATTAAGTATAAGAGACACAATGCCGACTTAAGTAGAGGAAGACTGAGTCTTCCTACTGTCTATGCTTTGAACGTTTCCTGTGTCACCAGTTTTACATTCCGATGCACCTCTGCTGGTTTACTGTATCCCTTGGCTTTCCCATTGACGATGAAACACAGAAATTGCATCGGAATTAAATGTAAGATACAAAATGCCGACTTAAGTACAGGAAGACCGAATCTTCCTACTGGCTATGTTTTGAGCGTTTCCTGTGTCACCAGGTTTACATACCGATGCACGTCTGCAGGTTTACTGTATCCCTTGGACCTTCCCATTGACGATGATACACAGAAATTGCCTCGGAATTGAATATAAGAGACACAATGCCGGCTGAAGTACAGGAAGACTGAGTCTTCTTACTGTCTATGTTTTGAGCGTTTCCTGTGTCACCAGTTTTACATTCCGATGCAACTCTGCAGGTATATTGTATCCATTGGACCTTTCCATTGACGATGAAACACAGAAATTGCATCGGAATTAAATAGAAGAGACACAACGCCGACTTAAGAACAAGAAAACTGTGTTTCTTACGGTCTATGTTTTGAGCGTTTCCTGTGTCACTAGTTTTACATTCCGATGCACCCCTGCAGGTTTACTGTATCCATTGGACCTTCCCATTGACGATGAAACACAGAAATTGCATCGGAATTAAATATAAGAGACACAATGCCGACTTAAGTAGAGGAAGCCTGAGTCTTCCTACTGTCTATGTTTTGAGCGTTTGCTGTGTCACCAGTTTTACATTCCGATGTACCTCTGCATGTTTCTGTGTCATTTGGACCTTCCCATTGACGATGAAACACAGAAATTGCATCGGAATTAAATATAAGATACACAATGCCGACTGAAGTACAGGAAGACCGAGTCTTCCTACTGCCTATGTTTTGAGCGTTTCCTGTCTCACCAGTTTTACATTCCGATGCACCTCTGCAGGTTTACTGTATCCCTTGGCCTTCCCATTGACGATGATACACAGAAATTGCATCGGAATTAAATATAAGAGACACAATGCCGGCTGAAGTACAGGAAGACTGAGTCTTCTTACTGTCTATGCTTTGAGCGTTTCCTGTGTCACCAGTTTTACATTCCGACCGCCTCTGCAGGTTTACTGTATTCCTTGGACCTTCCCATTGGCGATGAAACAATGAAATTGCATCGGAATTAAATATGAGAGACACAATGCCGACTTAAGTACAGGGAGACTGAGTCCACCTACCGTCTATGTTTTGAGCGTTTCCTGTGTCACCAGTTTCACATTCCGATCACCTCTGCAGGTTTACTGTATTCCTTGGACCTTCCCATTGGCGATGAAACAAAGAAATTGCATCGGAATTAAATATATGAGAAACAATGCCGACAAAAGTACAAGAAAACTGAGTCTTCTTCCGGACTATGCTCTGAGCGTTTCCTGTGTCACCAGTTTTACATTCTAATGCACCTCTGCAGGTTTACTGTATCCCTGGGGCTTTCCCTTTGACGATGATACATAGAAATCGCATCGGAATTAAATATAAGAGACACAATTCCGGCTGAAGTTCAGGAAGACTGAGTCTTCTTACTGTCTATGTTTTGAGCGTTTCCTGTGTCACCAGTTTTACATTCCGATGCACCTCTGCAGGTTTACTGTATCCATTGGACCTTCCCATTGACGATGAAACACAGAAATTGCATCGGAATTAAATAGAAGAGACAAAACGCCGACTTAAGAACAAGAAAGCTGAGTTTCTTACGGTCTATGTTTTGAGCGTTTCCTGTGTCACCAGTTTTACATTCCGATGCACCCCTACAGGTTTACTGTATCCATTGGACCTACCCAATTACGATGAAGCACAGAAATTGCATCGGGATTAAATATAAGAGACACAATGCCGACTTAAGTAGAGGAAGCCTGAGTCTTCCTACTGCCTATGTTTTGAGCGTTTCCTGTGTCACCAGTTTTACATTCCGATGCACCTCTGCAGGTTTACTGTATCCCTTGGACATTCACAGTGACGATGAAACTCTGAAATTGCATCGAAATTAAATATAAGAGACACAATGCCGACTTAGGGACAGGAAGACTGTGTCTACCTACTGTCTATGTTTTGAGCGTTTTCTGTGTCACCAGTTTTACATTCTGATTCACTTCTGCGGGTTTACTGTGTCCCTTGGACCTTCACAGTGACGATGAAACTCTGAAATTGCATCGGAATTAAATATAAGAGGCACAATGCCGACTTAAGAGCAGGAAGACTGAGTCTTCCTACACTCTATGTTTTTTAGCGTTTCCTATGTCACCAGTTTTACATTCCGATGGACCTCTGCAGGTTTACTGTATCCATTGGACCTCCCATTGACGATGAAACACAGAAATTGCATCGGATTTAAATGTAAGATACACAATGCCGACTGAAGTACAGGAAGACCGAATCTTCATACTGGCTATGTTTTGAGCGTTTCCTGTGTCACCAGGTTTACATTCCGATGCACCTCTGCAGGTTTACTGTATCCCTTGGACCTTCCCATTGACGATGATACACAGAAAATGCCTCGGAATTAAATATAAGAGACACAATGCCGGCTGAAGTACAGGAAGACTGAGTCTTCTTATTGTCTATGTTTTGAGCGTTTAATGTGTCACCAGTTTTACTTTCCGATGCACCTCTGCAGGTTTATTGTATCCATTGGACCTTCCCATTGACGATGAAACACAGAAATTGCATCGGAATTAAATAGAAGAGACACAACGCCGACTTAAGAACAAGAAAACTGAGTTTCTTACGGTCTATGTTTTGAGCGTTTCCTGTGTCACCAGTTTTACTTTCCGATGCACCCCTGCAGGTTTACTGTATCCATTGGCCCTTCCCACTGACGATGAAACACAGAAATTGCATCGGAATTAAATATAAGATACACAATGCCGACTTAAGTAGAGGAAGCCTGAGTCTTCCTATGGTCTATGCTTTGAGCGTTTCCTGTGTCACCAGTGTTACATTCCGATGCACCTCTGCATGTTTACTGTATCATTTAGACCTTCCCATTGACGATGAAACACAGAAATTGCATCGGAATCAAATATAAGAGACATAATTCCGACTTAAGTACAGGAAGACTGAGTCTACCTACCGTCTATGTTTTGAGCGTTTCCCGTGTCGCCAGTTTTATATTCCGATGCACCTCTGCAGGTTTACTGTACCACTTGGACCTTCCCATTGACGATGAAACACAGTAATTGCATCGGAATTAAATATAAGAGACACAATGCCGACAAAAGTACAAGAAAACTGAGTCTTCTTACGGTCTATGCTCTGAGCGTTTCCTGTGTCACCAGTTTTACATTCTGATGCACCTCTGCAGGTTTACTGTATCCCTTGGGCCTTTCCATTGACGATGATACATAGAAATTGCATCGGAATTAAATATAAGAGACACAATGCCAGCTGAAGTACAGGAAGACTGAGTCTTCTTACTGTGTATGTTTTGAGCGTTTCCTGTGTCACCAGTTTGACATTCCGATGCACCTCTGCAGGTTTACTGTATCCATTGGACCTTCCCACTGACGATGAAACACAGAAATTGCATCGGAATTAAATAGAAGAGACACAACGCCGACTTAAGAACAAGAAAACTGTGTTTCTTACGGTCTATGTTTTGAGCGTTTCCTGTGTCACTAGTTTTACATTCCGATGCACCCCTGCAGGTTTACTGTATCCATTGGACCTTCCCATTGACGATGAAACACAGAAATTGCATCGGAATTAAATATAAGAGACACAATGCCGACTTAAGTAGAGGAAGCCTGAGTCTTCCTACTGTCTATGTTTTGAGCGTTTGCTGTGTCACCAGTTTTACATTCCGATGTACCTCTGCATGTTTCTGTGTCATTTGGACCTTCCCATTGACGATGAAACACAGAAATTGCATCGGAATTAAATATAAGATACACAATGCCGACTGAAGTACAGGAAGACCGAGTCTTCCTACTGTCTATGTTTTGAGCGTTTCCTGTCTCACCAGTTTTACATTCCGATGCACCTCTGCAGGTTTACTGTATCCCTTGGCCTTCCCATTGACGATGATACACAGAAATAGCATCGGAATTAAATATAAGAGACACAATGCCGGCTGAAGTACAGGAAGACTGAGTCTTCTTACTGTCTATGCTTTGAGCGTTTCCTGTGTCACCAGTTTTACATTCCGATCGCCTCTGCAGGTTTACTGTATTCCTTGGACCTTCCCATTGGCGATGAAACAATGAAATTGCATCGGAATTAAATATGAGAGACACAATGCCGACCTAAGTACAGGGAGACTGAGTCTACCTACCGTCTATGTTTTGAGCGTTTCCTGTGTCACCAGTTTCACATTCCGATCACCTCTGCAGGTTTACTGTATTCCTTGGACCTTCCCATTGGCGATGAAACAAAGAAATTGCATCGGATTTAAATATATGAGAAACAATGCCGACAAAAGTACAAGAAAACTGAGTCTTCTTCCGGACTATGCTCTGAGCGTTTCCTGTGTCACCAGTTTTACATTCTAATGCACCTCTGCAGGTTTACTGTATCCCTGGGGCTTTCCCTTTGACGATGATACATAGAAATCGCATCGGAATTAAATATAAGAGACACAATTCCGGCTGAAGTTCAGGAAGACTGAGTCTTCTTACTGTCTATGTTTTGAGCGTTTCCTGTGTCACCAGTTTTACATTCCGATGCACCTCTGCAGGTTTACTGTATCCATTGGACCTTCCCATTGACGATGAAACACAGAAATCGCATCGGAATTAAATAGAAGAGACAAAACGCCGACTTAAGAACAAGAAAGCTGAGTTTCTTACGGTCTATGTTTTGAGCGTTTCCTGTGTCACCAGTTTTACATTCCGATGCACCCCTACAGGTTTACTGTATCCATTGGACCTACCCAATTACGATGAAGCACAGAAATTGCATCGGGATTAAATATAAGAGACACAATGCCGACTTAAGTAGAGGAAGCCTGAGTCTTCCTACTGCCTATGTTTTGAGCGTTTCCTGTGTCACCAGTTTTACATTCCGATGCACCTCTGCAGGTTTACTGTATCCCTTGGACATTCACAGTGACGATGAAACTCTGAAATTGCATCGAAATTAAATATAAGAGACACAATGCCGACTTAGGGACAGGAAGACTGTGTCTACCTACTGTCTATGTTTTGAGCGTTTTCTGTGTCACCAGTTTTACATTCTGATTCACTTCTGCGGGTTTACTGTGTCCCTTGGACCTTCACAGTGACGATGAAACTCTGAAATTGCATCGGAATTAAATATAAGAGGCACAATGCCGACTTAAGAGCAGGAAGACTGAGTCTTCCTACACTCTATGTTTCTTAGCGTTTCCTATGTCACCAGTTTTACATTCCGATGGACCTCTGCAGGTTTACTGTATCCATTGGACCTCCCATTGACGATGAAACACAGAAATTGCATCGGATTTAAATGTAAGATACACAATGCCGACTGAAGTACAGGAAGACCGAATCTTCATACTGGCTATGTTTTGAGCGTTTCCTGTGTCACCAGGTTTACATTCCGATGCACCTCTGCAGGTTTACTGTATCCCTTGGACCTTCCCATTGACGATGATACACAGGAATTGCCTCGGAATTAAATATAAGAGACACAATGCCGGCTGAAGTACAGGAAGACTGAGTCTTCTTATTGTCTATGTTTTGAGCGTTTCCTGTGTCACCAGTTTTACTTTCCGATGCAACTCTGCAGGTTTATTGTATCCATTGGACCTTCCCATTGACGATGAAACACAGAAATTGCATCGGAATTAAATAGAAGAGACACAACGCCGACTTAAGAACAAGAAAACTGAGTTTCTTACGGTCTATGTTTTGAGCGTTTCCTGTGTCACCAGTTTTACATTCCGATGCACCCCTGCAGGTTTACTGTTTCCATTGGCCCTTCCCACTGACGATGAGACACAGAAATTGCATCGGAATTAAATATAAGAGACACAATGCCGACTTAAGTAGAGGAAGCCTGAGTCTTCCTACTGTCTATGCTTTGAGCGTTTCCTGTGTCACCAGTGTTACATTCCGATGCACCTCTGCATGTTTACTGTATCATTTAGACCTTCCCATTGACGATGAAACACAGAAATTGCATCGGAATCAAATATAAGAGACACAATTCCGACTTAAGTACAGGAAGACTGAGTCTACCTACCGTCTATGTTTTGAGCGTTTCCCGTGTCACCAGTTTTATATTCCGATGCACCTCTGCAGGTTTACTGTACCACTTGGACCTTCCCATTGACGATGAAACACAGTAATTGCATCGGAATTAAATATAAGAGACACAATGCCGACAAAAGTACAAGAAAACTGAGTCTTCTTACGGTCTATGCTCTGAGCGTTTCCTGTGTCACCAGTTTTACATTCTGATGCACCTCTGCAGGTTTACTGCATCCCTTGGGCCTTTCCATTGACGATGATACATAGAAATTGCATCGGAATTAAATATAAGAGACACAATGCCAGCTGAAGTACAGGAAGACTGAGTCTTCTTACTGTGTATGTTTTGAGCGTTTCCTGTGTCACCAGTTTGACATTCCGATGCACCTCTGCAGGTTTACTGTATCCATTGGACCTTCCCACTGACGATGAAACACAGAAATTGCATCGGAATTAAATAGAAGAGACAAAACGCCGACTTAAGGACAAGAAAACTGAGTTTCTTACGGTCTATGTTTTGAGCGTTTCCTGTGTCACCAGTTTTACATTCCGATGCACCCCTGCAGGTTTACTGTATCCATTGGACCTTCCCAATTACGATGAAGCACAGAAATAGCATCGGAATTAAATATAAGAGACACAATGCCGATTTAAGTAGAGGAAGCCTGGGTCTTCCTACTGTCTATGCTTTGAGCGTTTCCTGTGACACCAGTTTTACATTCCGATGCACCTCTGCATGTTTACAGTATCATTTGGACCTTCCCATTGACGATGAACACAGAAATTGCATCGGAATTAAATATAAGAAACACAATGCCGACTGAAGTACAGGAAGACCGAGTCTTCCAACTGTCTATGCTTTGAGCGTTTCCTGTGTCACCAGTTTTACATTCCGATGCAGCTCTGCAGGTTTTCTGTATCCTTGGACATTCACAGTGACGATGAAACTCTGAAATTGCATCGGAATTAAATATAAGAGACACAATGTCGTCTTAAGGGCCGGAAGACTGAGTCTTCCTACTGTCTATGTTTTTTAGCGCTTCCTATGTCACCAGTTTTACATTCCGATGCACCTCTGCAGGTTTACTGTATCCATTGGACCTTCCCATTGACGATGAAAGACAGAAATTGCATCGGAATTAAGTATAAGAGACACAATGCCGACTTAAGTAGAGGAAGACAGAGTCTTCCTACTGTCTATGCTTTGAACGTTTCCTGTGTCACCAGTTTTACATTCCGATGCACCTCTGCTGGTTTACTGTATCCCTTGGCCTTCCCATTGACGATGAAACACAGTAATTGCATCGGAATTGAATATAAGAGACACAATGCCGGCTGAAGTACAGGAAGACTGAGTCGTCTTACTGTCTATGTTTTGAGCGTTTCCTGTGTCACCAGTTTTACATTCCGATGCAACTCTGCAGGTATATTGTATCCATTGGACCTTCCCATTGACGATGAAACACAGACATTGCATCGGAATTAAATAGAAGAGACACAACGCCGACTTAAGAACAAGAAAACTGTGTTTGTTACGGTCTATGTTTTAAGCGTTTCCTGTGTCACTAGTTTTACATTCCGATGCACCCCTGCAGGTTTACTGTATCCATTGGACCTTCCCATTGACGATGAAACACAGAAATTGCATCGGAATTAAATATAAGAGACACAATGCCGACTTAAGTAGAGGAAGCCTGAGTCTTCCTACTGTCTATGTTTTGAGCGTTTCCTGTGTCACCAGTTTTACATTCCGATGTACCTCTGCATGTTTCTGTGTCATTTGGACCTTCCCATTGACGATGAAACACAGAAATTGCATCGGAATTAAATATAAGATACACAATGCCGACTGAAGTACAGGAAGACCGAGTCTTCCTACTGTCTATGTTTTGAGCGTTTCCTGTCTCACCAGTTTTACATTCCGATGCACCTCTGCAGGTTTACTGTATCCCTTGGCCTTCCCATTGACGATGATACACAGAAATTGCATCGGAATTAAATATAAGAGACACAATGCCGGCTAAAGTACAGGAAGACTGAGTCTTCTTACTGTCTATGCTTTGAGCGTTTCCTGTGTCACCAGTTTTACATTCCGATCACCTCTGCAGGTTTACTGTATTCCTTGGACCTTCCCATTGGCGATGAAACAATGAAATTGCATCGGAATTAAATATGAGAGACACAATGCCGACTTAAGTACAGGGAGACTGAGTCTACCTACCGTCTATGTTTTGAGCGTTACCTGTGTCACCAGTTTTACATTCCGATCACCTCTGCAGGTTTACTGTATTCCTTGGACCTTCCCATTGGCGATGAAACAAAGAAATTGCATCGGAATTAAATATATGAGAAACAATGCCGACAAAAGTACAAGAAAACTGAGTCTTCTTCCGGACTATGCTCTGAGCGATTCCTGTGTCACCAGTTTTACATTCTAATGCACCTCTGCAGGTTTACTGTATCCCTGGGGCTTTCCCTTTGACGATGATACATAGAAATCGCATCGGAATTAAATATAAGAGACACAATTCCGGCTGAAGTACGGGAAGACTGAGTCTTCTTACTTTGTATGTTTTGAGCGTTTCCTGTGTCACCAGTTTTACATTCCGATGCACCTCTGCAGGTTTACTGTATCCATTGGACCTTCCCATTGACGATGAAACAAAGAAATTGCATCGGAATTAAATAGAAGAGACAAAACGCCGACTTAAGAACAAGAAAACTGAGTTTCTTACGGTCTATGTTTTGAGCGTTTCCTGTGTCACCGGTTTTACATTCCGATGCATCCCTGCAGGTTTACTGTATCCATTAGACCTACCCAATTACGATGAAGCACAGAAATTGCATCGGAATTAAATATAAGAGACACAATGGCGACTTAAGTAGAGGAAGCCTTAGTCTTCCTACTGCCTATGTTTTGAGCGTTTCCTGTGTCACCAGTTTTACATTCCGATGCACCTCTGCAGGTTTACTGTATCCCTTGGACATTCACAGTGACGATGAAACTCTGAAATTGCATCGGAATTAAGTATAAGAGACACAATGCCGACTTAAGGACAGGAAGACTGTGTCTACCTACTGTCTATGTTTTGAGTGTTTCCTGTGTCACCAGTTTTACATTCTGATGCACTTCTGCGGGTTTACTGTGTCCCTTGGACCTTCACAGTGACGATGAAACTCTGAAATTGCATCGGAATTAAATATAAGAGACACAATGCCGACTTAAGAGCAGGAAGACTGAGTCATCCTACACTCTATGTTTTTTAGCGTTTCCTATGTCACGAGTTTTACATTCCGATGCACCTCTGCAGGTTTACTGTATCCATTGGACCTTCCCATTGACGATGAAAGACAGAAATTGCATCGGAATTAAGTATAAGAGACACAATGCCGACTTAAGTAGAGGAAGACTGAGTCTTCCTACTGTCTATGTTTGGAACGTTTCCTGTGTCACCAGTTTTACATTCCGATGCACCTCTGCTGGTTTACTGTATCCCTTGGCCTTCCCATTGACGATGAAACACAGAAATTGCATCGGAATTAAATGTAAGATACACAATGCCGACTGAAGTACAGGAAGACCGAATCTTCCTACTGGCTATGTTTTGAGCGTTTCCTGTGTCACCAGGTTTACATTCCGATGCACCTCTGCAGGTTTACTGTATCCCTTGGACCTTCCCATTGACGATGATACACAGAAATTGCCTCGGAATTAAATATAAGAGACACAATGCCGGCTGAAGTACAGGAAGACTGAGTCTTCTTATTGCCTATGTTTTGAGCGTTTCCTGTGTCACCAGTTTTACATTCCGATGCACCTCTGCAGGTTTATTGTATCCATTGGACCTTCCCATTGACGATGAAACACAGAAATTGCATCGGAATTAAATAGAAGAGACACAACGCCGACTTAAGAACAAGAAAACTGAGTTTCTTACGGTCTATGTTTTGAGCGTTTCCTGTGTCACCAGTTTTACATTCCGATGCACCCCTGCAGGTTTACTGTATCCATTGGCCCTTCCCACTGACGATGAAACACAGAAATTGCATCGGAATTAAATATAAGAGACACAATGCCGACTTAAGTAGAGGAAGCCTGAGTCTTCCTACTGTCTATGTTTTGAGCGTTTCCTGTGTCACCAGTTTTACATTCCGATGCACCTCTGCATGTTTACTGTATCATTTAGACCTTCCCATTGACGATGAAACACAGAAATTGCATCGGAATTAAATATAAGAGACACAATGCCGACTTAAGTACAGGAAGACTGAGTCTACCTACCGTCTATGTTTTGAGCGTTTCCTGTGTCACCAGTTTTATATTCCGATGCACCTCTGCAGGTTTACTGTACCA
The DNA here is from genome assembly GCF_023898315.1 of Schistocerca nitens. Lineage (NCBI taxonomy): Eukaryota > Metazoa > Arthropoda > Insecta > Orthoptera > Acrididae > Schistocerca > Schistocerca nitens. Next base: position 12,440,504 of record NC_064621.1, on the reverse strand, counting down.
CTTGGACCTTCCCATTGACGATGAAACACAGTAATTGCATCGGAATTAAATATAAGAGACACAATGCCGACAAAAGTACAAGAAAACTGAGTCTACTTACGGTCTATGCTCTGAGCGTTTCCTGTGTCACCAATTTTACATTCTGATGCACCTCTGCAGGTTTAGTGTATCCCTTGGGCCTTCCCATTGACGATGATACATAGAAATTGCATCGGAATTAAATATAAGAGACACAATGCCAGCTGAAGTACAGGGAGACTGAGTCTTCTTACTGTCTATGTTTTGAGCGTTTCCTGTGACACCAGTCTTACATTCCGATGCACCTCTGCAGGTTTACTGTATCCATTGGACTTTCCCATTGACGATGAAACACAGAAATTGCATCGGAATTAAATAGAAGAGACAAAACGCCGACTTAAGAACAAGAAAACTGAGTTTCTAACGGTCTATGTTTTGAGCGTTTCCTGTGTCAGCAGTTTTACATTCCGATGCACCCCTGCAGGTTTACTGTATCCATTGGACCTTCCCAATTACGATGAAGCACAGAAATTGCATCGGAATTAAATATAAGAGACACAATGCCGACTTAAGTAGAGGAAGCCTGAGTCTTCCTACTGTCTATGCTTTGAGCGTTTCCTGTGTCACCAGTTTTACATTCCGATGCACCTCTGCATGTTTACTGTATCATTTGGACCTTCCCATTGACGATGAAACACAGAAATTGCATCGGAATTAAATATAAGAAACACAATGCCGACTGAAGTACAGGAAGACCGAGTCTTCCAACTGTCTATGTTTTGAGCGTTTCCTGTCTCACCAGTTTTACATTCCGATGCACCACTGCAGGTTTACTGTATCCCTTGGGCCTTCCCATTGACGATGATACACAGAAATTGCATCGGAATTAAATATATGAGACACAATGCCGGCTGATGTACAGGAAGACTGAGTCTTCTTACTGTCTATGCTTTGAGCGTTTCCTGTGTCACCGGTTTTACATTCCGATGCACCTCTGCAGGTTTACTGTATCCCTTGGACCTTCCCATTGGCGATGAAACACAGAAATTGCATCGGAATTAAATATAAGAGACGCAATGCCGACTTAAGAACAGGAAGACTGAGTCTACCTACCGCCTATGTTTTGAGCGCTTCCTGTGTCACCAGTTTTACATTCCGATGCACCTCTGCAGGTTTACTGTATCCATTGGACCTTCCCATTGACGATGAAACACAGAAATTGCATCGGAATTAAATATAAGAGACACAATGCCGACATATGTACTAGAAAACTGAGTCTTCTTACGGTTTATGGTTTGTGCGTTTCCTGTGTCACCAGTTTTACATTCTGATGCACCTCTGTAGGTTTACTGTATTCCTTGGGCCTTCCCATTAACGATGATACATAGAAATTGCATCGGAATTAAATATAAGAGACACAATGCCGGCTGAAGTACAGGAAGACTGAGTCTTCTTACTGTCTATGTTTTGAGCGTTTCCTGTGTCACCAGTTTCACATTCCGATGCACCTCTGCAGGTTTACTGTATCCATTGGACCTTCCCATTGACGATGAAACACAGAAATTGCATCGGAATTAAATAGAAGAGACAAAACGCCGACTTAAGAACAAGAAAACTGAGTTTCTTACGGACTATGTTTTGAGCGTTTCCTGTGTCACCAGTTTTACATTCCGATGCACCCCTGCAGGTTTACTGTATCCATTGGACCTACCCAATTACGATGAAGCACAGAAATTGCATCGGAATTAAATATAAGAGACACAATGCCGACTTAAGTAGAGGAAGCCTGAGTCTTCCTACTGTCTATGTTTTGAGCGTTTCCTGTGTCACCAGTTTTACATTCCGATGCACCTCTGCAGGTTTACTGTATCCCTTGGACATTCACAGTGAAGATGAAACTCTGAAATTGCATCGGAATTAAATATAAGAGACACAATGTCGTCTTAAGGGCCGGAAGACTGAGTTTTCCTACTGTCTATGTTTTTTAGCGATTCCTATGTCACCAGTTTTACATTCCGATGCACCTCTGCAGGTTTACTGTAGCCATTGGACCTTCCCATTGACGATGAAACACAGAAATTGCATCGGAATTAAATATAAGATACACAATGCCGACTGAAGTACAGGAAGACCGAGTCTTCCTACTGTCTATGTTTTGAGCGTTTCCTGTCTCACCAGTTTTACATTCCGATGCACCTCTGCAGGTTTACTGTATCCCTTGGCCTTCCCATTGACGATGATACACAGAAATTGCATCGGAATTAAATATAAGAGACACAATGCCGGCTAAAGTACAGGAAGACTGAGTCTTCTTACTGTCTATGCTTTGAGCGTTTCCTGTGTCACCAGTTTTACATTCCGATCACCTCTGCAGGTTTACTGTATTCCTTGGACCTTCCCATTGGCGATGAAACAATGAAATTGCATCGGAATTAAATATGAGAGACACAATGCCGACTTAAGTACAGGGAGACTGAGTCTACCTACCGTCTATGTTTTGAGCGTTTCCTGTGTCACCAGTTTTACATTCCGATCACCTCTGCAGGTTTACTGCATTCCTTGGACCTTCCCATTGGCGATGAAACAAAGAAATTGCATCGGAATTAAATATATGAGAAACAATGCCGACAAAAGTACAAGAAAACTGAGTCTTCTTCCGGACTATGCTCTGAGCGATTCCTGTGTCACCAGTTTTACATTCTAATGCACCTCTGCAGGTTTACTGTATCCCTGGGGCTTTCCCCTTGACGATGATACATAGAAATCGCATCGGAATTAAATATAAGAGACACAATTCCGGCTGAAGTACGGGAAGACTGAGTCTTCTTACTTTGTATGTTTTGAGCGTTTCCTGTGTCACCAGTTTTACATTGCGATGCACCTCTGCAGGTTTACTGTATCCATTGGACCTTCCCATTGACGATGAAACAAAGAAATTGCATCGGAATTAAATATAAGAGACACAATGCCGACTTAAGTAGAGGAAGCCTTAGTCTTCCTACTGCCTATGTTTTGAGCGTTTCCTGTGTACCCAGTTTTACATTCCGATGCACCTCTGCAGGTTTACTGTATCCCTTGGACATTCACAGTGACGATGAAACTCTGAAATTGCATCGGAATTAAGTATAAGAGACACAATGCCGACTTAAGGACAGGAAGACTGTGTCTACCTACTGTCTATGTTTTGAGTGTTTCCTGTGTCACCAGTTTTACATTCTGATGCACTTCTGCGGGTTTACTGTGTCCCTTGGACCTTCACAGTGACGTTGAAACTCTGAAATTGCATCGGAATTAAATATAAGAGACACAATGCCGACTTAAGAGCAGGAAGACTGAGTCATCCTACACTCTATGTTTTTTAGCGTTTCCTATGTCACGAGTTTTACATTCCGATGCACCTCTGCAGGTTTACTGTATCCATTGGACCTTCCCATTGACGATGAAAGACAGAAATTGCATCGGAATTAAGTATAAGAGACACAATGCCGACTTAAGTAGAGGAAGACTGAGTCTTCCTACTGTCTATGTTTGGAACGTTTCCTGTGTCACCAGTTTTACATTCCGATGCACCTCTGCTGGTTTACTGTATCCCTTGGCCTTCCCATTGACGATGAAACACAGAAATTGCATCGGAATTAAATGTAAGATACACAATGCCGACTGAAGTACAGGAAGACCGAATCTTCCTACTGGCTATGTTTTGAGCGTTTCCTGTGTCACCAGGTTTACATTCCGATGCACCTCTGCAGGTTTACTGTATCCCTTGGACCTTCCCATTGACGATGATACACAGAAATTGCCTCGGAATTAAATATAAGAGACACAATGCCGGCTGAAGTACAGGAAGACTGAGTCTTCTTATTGCCTATGTTTTGAGCGTTTCCTGTGTCACCAGTTTTACATTCCGATGCACCTCTGCAGGTTTATTGTATCCATTGGACCTTCCCATTGACGATGAAACACAGAAATTGCATCGGAATTAAATAGAAGAGACACAACGCCGACTTAAGAACAAGAAAACTGAGTTTCTTACGGTCTATGTTTTGAGCGTTTCCTGTGTCACCAGTTTTACATTCCGATGCACCCCTGCAGGTTTACTGTATCCATTGGCCCTTCCCACTGACGATGAAACACAGAAATTGCATCGGAATTAAATATAAGAGACACAATGCCGACTTAAGTAGAGGAAGCCTGAGTCTTCCTACTGTCTATGTTTTGAGCGTTTCCTGTGTCACCAGTTTTACATTCCGATGCACCTCTGCATGTTTACTGTATCATTTAGACCTTCCCATTGACGATGAAACACAGAAATTGCATCGGAATTAAATATAAGAGACACAATGCCGACTTAAGTACAGGAAGACTGAGTCTACCTACCGTCTATGTTTTGAGCGTTTCCTGTGTCACCAGTTTTATATTCCGATGCACCTCTGCAGGTTTACTGTACCACTTTTACCTTCCCATTGACGATGAAACACAGTAATTGCATCGGAATTAAATATAAGAGACACAATGCCGACAAAAGTACAAGAAAACTGAGTCTACTTACGGTCTATGCTCTGAGCGTTTCCTGTGTCACCAATTTTACATTCTGATGCACCTCTGCAGGTTTACTGTATCCCTTGGGCCTTCCCATTGACGATGATACATAGAAATTGCATCGGAATTAAATATAAGAGACCCAATGCCAGCTGAAGTACAGGGAGACTGAGTCTTCTTACTGTCTATGTTTTGAGCGTTTCCTGTGTCACCAGTTTTACATTCCGATGCACCTCTGCAGGTTTACTGTATCCATTGGACCTTCCCATTGACGATGAAACACAGAAATTGCATCGGAATTAAATAGAAGAGACAAAACGCCGACTTAAGAACAAGAAAACTGAGTTTCTAACGGTCTATGTTTTGAGCGTTTCCTGTGTCAGCAGTTTTACATTCCGATGCACCCCTGCAGGTTTACTGTATCCATTGGACCTTCCCAATTACGATGAAGCACAGAAATTGCATCGGAATTAAATATAAGAGACACAATGCCGACTTAAGTAGAGGAAGCCTGAGTCTTCCTACTGTCTATGCTTTGAGCGTTTCCTGTGTCACCAGTTTTACATTCCGATGCACCTCTGCATGTTTACTGCATCATTTGGACCTTCCCATTGACGATGAAACACAGAAATTGCATCGGAATTAAATATAAGAGACACAATGCCGACATATGTACAAGAAAACTGAGTCTTCTTACGGTCTATGCTTTGAGCGTTTCCTGTGTCTCCAGTTTTACATTCTGATGCACCTCTGTAGGTTTACTGTATCCCTTGGGCCTTCCCATTAACGATGATACATAGAAATTGCATCGGAATTAAATATAAGAGACACAATGCCGACTTAAGTAGAGGAAGCCTGAGTCTTCCTACTGTCTATGCTTTGAGCGTTTCCTGTGTCACCAGTTTTACATTCCGATGCACCTCTGCATGTTTACTGTATCATTTGGACCTTCCCATTGACGATGAAACACAGAAATTGCATCGGAATTAAATATAAGAAACACAATGCCGACTGAAGTACAGGAAGACCGAGTCTTCCAACTGTCTATGTTTTGAGCGTTTCCTGTCTCACCAGTTTTACATTCCGATGCACCACTGCAGGTTTACTGTATCCCTTGGGCCTTCCCATTGACGATGATACACAGAAATTGCATCGGAATTAAATATATGAGACACAATGCCGGCTGATGTACAGGAAGACTGAGTCTTCTTACTGTCTATGCTTTGAGCGTTTCCTGTGTCACCGGTTTTACATTCCGATGCACCTCTGCAGGTTTACTGTATCCCTTGGACCTTCCCATTGGCGATGAAACACAGAAATTGCATCGGAATTAAATATAAGAGACGCAATGCCGACTTAAGAACAGGAAGACTGAGTCTACCTACCGCCTATGTTTTGAGCGCTTCCTGTGTCACCAGTTTTACATTCCGATGCACCTCTGCAGGTTTACTGTATCCATTGGACCTTCCCATTGACGATGAAACACAGAAATTGCATCGGAATTAAATAGAAGAGACAAAACGCCGACTTAAGAACAAGAAAACTGAGTTTCTAACGGTCTATGTTTTGAGCGTTTCCTGTGTCAGCAGTTTTACATTCCGATGCACCCCTGCAGGTTTACTGTATCCATTGGACCTTCCCAATTACGATGAAGCACAGAAATTGCATCGGAATTAAATATAAGAGACACAATGCCGACTTAAGTAGAGGAAGCCTGAGTCTTCCTACTGTCTATGCTTTGAGCGTTTCCTGTGTCACCAGTTTTACATTCCGATGCACCTCTGCATGTTTACTGCATCATTTGGACCTTCCCAATGACGATGAAACACAGAAATTGCATCGGAATTAAATATAAGAAACACAATGCCGACTGAAGTACAGGAAGACCGAGTCTTCCAACTGTCTATGTTTTGAGCGTTTCCTGTCTCACCAGTTTTACATTCCGATGCACCACTGCAGGTTTACTGTATCCCTTGGGCCTTCCCATTGACGATGATACACAGAAATTGCATCGGAATTAAATATATGAGACACAATGCCGGCTGATGTACAGGAAGACTGAGTCTTCCTACTGTCTATGCTTTGAGCGTTTCCCGTGTCTCCGGTTTTACATTCCGATGCACCTCTGCAGGTTTACTGTATCCCTTGGACCTTCCCTTTTTCGATGAAACACAGAAATTGCATCGGAATTAAATATAAGAGACGCAATGCTGACTTAAGAACAGGAAGACTGAGTCTACCTACCGCCTATGTTTTGAGCGCTTCCTGTGTGACCAGTTTTACATTCCGATGCACCTCTGCAGGTTTACTGTACCACTTGGACCTTCCCATTGACGATGACACACAGAAATTGCAATGGAATTAAATATAAGAGACACAATGCCGACATATGTACAAGAAAACTGAGTCTTCTTACGGTCTATGCTTTGAGCGTTTCCTGTGTCTCCAGTTTTACATTCTGATGCACCTCTGTAGGTTTACTGTATCCCTTGGGCCTTCCCATTAACGATGATACATAGAAATTGCATCGGAAATAAATATAAGAGACACAATGCCGACTTAAGTAGAGGAAGCCTGAGTCTTCCTACTGTCTATGCTTTGAGCGTTTCCTGTGTCACCAGTTTTACATTCCGATGCACCTCTGCATGTTTACTGTATCATTTGGACCTTCCCATTGACGATGAAACACAGAAATTGCATCGGAATTAAATATAAGAAACACAATGCCGACTGAAGTACAGGAAGACCGAGTCTTCCAACTGTCTATGTTTTGAGCGTTTCCTGTCTCACCAGTTTTACATTCCGATGCACCACTGCAGGTTTACTGTATCCCTTGGGCCTTCCCATTGACGATGATACACAGAAATTGCATCGGAATTAAATATATGAGACACAATGCCGGCTGATGTACAGGAAGACTGAGTCTTCTTACTGTCTATGCTTTGAGCGTTTCCTGTGTCACCGGTTTTACATTCCGATGCACCTCTGCAGGTTTACTGTATCCCTTGGACCTTCCCATTGGCGATGAAACACAGAAATTGCATCGGAATTAAATATAAGAGACGCAATGCCGACTTAAGAACAGGAAGACTGAGTCTACCTACCGCCTATGTTTTGAGCGCTTCCTGTGTCACCAGTTTTACATTCCGATGCACCTCTGCAGGTTTACTGTATCCATTGGACCTTCCCATTGACGATGAAACACAGAAATTGCATCGGAATTAAATATAAGAGACACAATGCCGACATATGTACTAGAAAACTGAGTCTTCTTACGGTTTATGGTTTGTGCGTTTCCTGTGTCACCAGTTTTACATTCTGATGCACCTCTGTAGGTTTACTGTATTCCTTGGGCCTTCCCATTAACGATGATACATAGAAATTGCATCGGAATTAAATATAAGAGACACAATGCCGGCTGAAGTACAGGAAGACTGAGTCTTCTTACTGTCTATGTTTTGAGCGTTTCCTGTGTCACCAGTTTCACATTCCGATGCACCTCTGCAGGTTTACTGTATCCATTGGACCTTCCCATTGACGATGAAACACAGAAATTGCATCGGAATTAAATAGAAGAGACAAAACGCCGACTTAAGAACAAGTAAAGTGAGTTTCTTACGGACTATGTTTTGAGCGTTTCCTGTGTCACCAGTTTTACATTCCGATGCACCCCTGCAGGTTTACTGTATCCATTGGACCTACCCAATTACGATGAAGCACAGAAATTGCATCGGAATTAAATATAAGAGACACAATGCCGACTTAAGTAGAGGAAGCCTGAGTCTTCCTACTGTCTATGTTTTGAGCGTTTCCTGTGTCACCAGTTTTACATTCCGATGCACCTCTGCAGGTTTACTGTATCCCTTGGACATTCACAGTGAAGATGAAACTCTGAAATTGCATCGGAATTAAATATAAGAGACACAATGTCGTCTTAAGAGCCGGAAGACTGAGTTTTCCTACTGTCTATGTTTTTTAGCGATTCCTATGTCACCAGTTTTACATTCCGATGCACCTCTGCAGGTTTACTGTATTCCTTGGACCTTCCCATTGGCGATGAAACAAAGAAATTGCATCGGAATTAAATATAAGAGACACAATGCCGACTTAAGTACAGGAAGACTGAGTCTACCTACCGTCTATGTTTTGAGCGTTTCCTTTGTCACCAGTTTTACATTCCGATGCACCTCTGCAGGTTTACTGTACCACTTGGACCTTCCCATTGACGATGAAACACAGAAATTGCATCGGAATTAAATATATGAGACACAATGCCGACAAAAGTACAAGAAAACTGAGTCTTCTTCCGGACTATGCTCTGAGCGTTTACTGTGTCACCAGTTTTACATTCTAATGCACCTCTGCAGGTTTACTGTATCCCTGGGGCTTTCCCATTGACGATGATACATAGAAATTGCATCGGAATTAAATATAAGAGACACAATGCCGGCTGAAGTTCAGGAAGACTGAGTCTTCTTACTGTCTATGTTTTGAGCGTTTCCTGTGTCACCAGTTTTACATTCCGATGCACCTCTGCAGGTTTACTGTATCCATTGGACCTTCCCATTGACGATGAAACACAGAAATTGCATCGGAATTAAATAGAAGAGACAAAACGCCGACTTAAGAACAAGAAAGCTGAGTTTCTTACGGTCTATGTTTTGAGCGTTTCCAGTGTCACCAGTTTTACATTCCGATGCACCCCTGCAGGTTTACTGTATCCATTGGACCTACCCAATTACGATGAAGCACAGAAATTGCATCGGAATTAAATATAAGAGACACAATGCCGACTTAAGTAGAGGAAGCCTGAGTCTTCCTACTGCCTATGTTTTGAGCGTTTCCTGTGTCACCAGTTTTACATTCCGATGCACCTCTGCAGGTTTACTGTATCCCTTGGACATTCACAGTGACGATGAAACACTGAAATTGCATCGGAATTAAATATAAGAGACACAATGCCGACTTAAGAGCAGGAAGACTGAGTCTTCCTACACTCTATGTTTTTTAGCGTTTCCTATGTCACCAGTTTTACATTCCGATGCACCTCTGCAGGTTTACTGTATCCATTGGACCTCCCATTGACGATGAAACACAGAAATTGCATCGGAATTAAGTATAAGAGACACAATGCCGACTTAAGTAGAGGAAGACTGAGTCTTCCTACTGTCTATGTTTTGAACGTTTCCTGTGTCACCAGTTTTACATTCCGATGCACCTCTGCTGGTTTACTGTATCCCTTGGCCTTCCCATTGACGATGAAACACAGAAATTGCATCGGAATTAAATGTAAGATACACAATGCCGACTGAAGTACAGGAAGACCGAATCTTCATACTGGCTATGTTTTGAGCGTTTCCTGCGTCACCAGGTTTACATTCCGATGCACCTCTGCAGGTTTACTGTATCCCTTGGACCTTCCCATTGACGATGATACATAGAAGTTGCCTCGGAATTAAATATAAGAGACACAATGCCGGCTGAAGTACAGGAAGACTGATTCTTCTTATTGTCTATGTTTTGAGCGTTTCCTGTGTCACCAGTTTTAATTCCGATGCACCTCTGCAGGTTTATTGTATCCATTGGACCTTCCCATTGACGATGAAACACAGAAATTGCATCGGAATTAAATAGAAGAGACACAACGCCGACTTAAGAACAAGAAAACTGAGTTTCTTACGGTCTATGTTTTGAGCGTTTCCTGTGTCACCAGATTTACATTCCGATGCACCCCTGCAGGTTTACTGTATCCATTGGCCCTTCCCACTGACGATGAAACACAGAAATTGCATCGGAATTAAATATAAGAGACACAATGCCGACTTAAGTAGAGGAAGCCTGAGTCTTCCTACTGTCTATGCTTTGAGCGTTTCCTGTGTCACCAGTGTTACATTCCGATGCACCTCTACATGTTTACTGTATCATTTAGACCTTCCCATTGACGATGAAACACAGAAATAGCATCGGAATTAAATATAAGAGACACAATGCCGACTTAAGTACAGGAAGACTGAGTCTACCTACCGTCTATGTTTTGAGCGTTTCCTGTGTCACCAGTTTTATATTCCGATGCACCTCTGCAGGTTTACTGTACCACTTGGACCTTCCCATTGACGATGATACATAGAAATTGCATCGGAATTAAATATAAGAGACACAATGCCAGCTGAAGTACAGGAAGACTGAGTCTTCTTACTGTGTATGTTTTGAGCGTTTCCTGTGTCACCAGTTATACATTCCGATGCACCTCTGCAGGTTTACTGTATCCATTGGACTTTCCCATTGACGATGAAACACAGAAATTGCATCGGAATTAAATAGAAGAGACAAAACGCCGACTTAAGAACAAGAAAACTGAGTTTCTTACGGTCTATGTTTTGAGCGTTTCCTGTGTCACCAGTTTTACATTCCGATGCACCCCTGCAGGTTTACTGTATCCATTGGACCTTCCCAATTACGATGAAGCACAGAAATTGCATCGGAATTAAATATAAGTGACACAATGCCAACTTAAGTAGAGGAAGCCTGAGTCTTCCTACTGTCTATGCTTTGAGCGTTTCCTGTGACACCAGTTTTACATTCCGATGCACCTCTGCATGTTTACTGTATCATTTGGACCTTCCCATTGACGTTAACACAGAAATTGCATCGGAATTAAATATAAGAAACACAATGCCGACTCAAGTACACGAAGACCGAGTCTTCCAACTGTCTATGTTTTGAGCGTTTCCTGTCTCACCAGTTTTACATTCCGATGCACCACTGCAGGTTTACTGTATCCCTTGGGCCTTCCCATTGATGATGATACACAGAAATTGCATCGGAATTAAATATATGAGACACAATGCCGGATGATGTACAGGAAGACTGAGTCTTCTTACTGTCTATGCTTTGAGCGTTTCCTGTGTCACCGGTTTTACATTCCGATGCACCTCTGCAGGTTTACTGTATCCCTTGGACCTTCCCATTGGCGATGAAACACAGAAATTGCATCGGAATTAAATATAAGAGACGCAATGCCGACTTAAGAACAGGAAGACTGAGTCTACCTACCGCCTATGTTTTGAGCGTTTCCTGTGTCACCAGTTTTACATTCCGATGCACCTCTGCAGGTTTACTGTACCACTTGGACCTTCCCATTGACGATGAAACACAGAAATTGCATCGGAATTAAATATAAGAGACACAATGCCGACATATGTACAAGAAAACTGAGTCTTCTTACGGTCTGTGCTTTGAGCGTTTCCTGTGTCACCAGTTTTACATTCTGATGCACCTCTGTAGGTTTACTGTATCCCTTGGGCCTTCCCATTAACGATGATACATAGAAATTGCATCGGAATTAAATATAAGAGACACAATGCCGGCTGAAGTACAGGAAGACTAAGTCTTCTTACTGTCTATGTTTTGAGCGTTTCCTGTGTCACCAGATTCACATTCCGATGCACCTCTGCAGGTTTACTGTATCCATTGGACCTTCCCATTGACGATGAAACACAGAAATTGCATCGGAATTAAATAGAAGAGACAAAACGCCGACTTAAGAACAAGAAAACTGAGTTTCTTACGGTCTATGTTTTGAGCGTTTCCTGTGTCACCAGTTTTACATTCTGATGCACCCCTGCAGGTTTACTGTATCCATTGGACCTACCCAATTACGATGAAGCACAGAAATTGCATCGGAATTAAATATAAGAGACACAATGCCGACTTAAGTAGAGGAAGCCTGAGTCTTCCTACTGTCTATGTTTTGAGCGTTTCCTTTGTCACCAGTTTTACATTCCGATGCAGCTCTGCAGGTTTACTGTATCCCTTGGACATTCACAGTGACGATGAAACTCTGAAATTGCATCGGAATTAAATATAAGAGACACAATGTCGTCTTAAGAGCCGGAAGACTGAGTCTTCCTACTGTCTATGTTTTTTAGCGATTCCTATGTCACCAGTTTTACATTCCGATGCACCTCTGCAGGTTTACTGTATCCATTGGACCTTCCCATTGACGATGAAAGACAGAAATTGCATCGGAATTAAGTATAAGAGACACAATGCCGACTTAAGTAGAGGAAGACTGAGTCTTCCTACTGTCTATGCTTTAAACGTTTCCTGTGTCACCAGTTTTACATTCCGATGCACCTCTGCTGGTTTACTGTATCCCTTGGCCTTCCCATTGACGATGAAACACAGAAATTGCATCGGAATTAAATGTAAGATACACAATGCCGATTTAAGTACAGGAAGACCGAATCTTCCTACTGGCTATGTTTTGAGCGTTTCCTGTGTCACCAGGTTTACATACCGATGCACGTCTGCAGGTTTACTGTATCCCTTGGACCTTCCCATTGACGATGATACACAGAAATTGCCCCGGAATTGAATATAAGAGACACAATGCCGGCTGAAGTACAGGAAGACCGAGTCTTCTTACTGTCTATGTTTTGACCGTTTCCTGTGTCACCAGTTTTACATTCCGATGCAACTCTGCAGGTATATTGTATCCATTGGACCTTCCCATTGACGATGAAACACAGAAATTGCATCGAAATTAAATAGAAGAGACACAACGCCGACTTAAGAACAAGAAAACTGTGTTTCTTACGGTCTATGTTTTGAGCGTTTCCTGTGTCACTAGTTTTACATTCCGATGCACCCCTGCAGGTTTACTGTATCCATTGGACCTTCCCATTGACGATGAAACACAGAAATTGCATCGGAATTAAATATAAGAGACACAATGCCGACTTAAGTAGAGGAAGCCTGAGTCTTCCTACTGTCTATGTTTTGAGCGTTTCATGTGTCACCAGTTTTACATTCCGATGTACCTCTGCATGTTTCTGTGTCATTTGGACCTTCCCATTGACGATGAAACACAGAAATTGCATCGGAATTAAATATAAGATACACAATGCCGACTGAAGTACAGGAAGACCGAGTCTTCCTACTGTCTATGTTTTGAGCGTTTCCTGTCTCACCAGTTTTACATTCCGATGCACCTCTGCAGGATTACTGTATCCCTTGGCCTTCCCATTGACGATGATACACAGAAATTGCATCGGAATTAAATATAAGAGACACAATGCCGGCTGAAGTACAGGAATACTGAGTCTTCTTACTGTCTATGCTTTGAGCGTTTCCTGTGTCACCAGTTTTACATTCCGATCACCTCTGCAGGTTTACTGTATTCCTTGGACCTTCCCATTGGCGATGAAACAATGAAATTGCATCGGATTTAATATGAGAGACACAATGCCGACTTAAGTACAGGGAGACTGAGTCTACCTACCGTCTATGTTTTGAGCGTTTCCTGTGTCACCAGTTTTACATTCCGATCACCTCTGCAGGTTTACTGTATTCCTTGGACCTTCCCATTGGCGATGAAACAATGAAATTGCATCGGATTTAATATGAGAGACACAATGCCGACTTAAGTACAGGGAGACTGAGTCTACCTACCGTCTATGTTTTGAGCGTTTCCTGTGACACCAGTTTTACATTCCGATGCACCTCTGCATGTTTACTGTATCATTTGGACCTTCCCATTGACGTTAACACAGAAATTGCATCGGAATTAAATATAAGAAACACAATGCCGACTCAAGTACACGAAGACCGAGTCTTCCAACTGTCTATGTTTTGAGCGTTTCCTGTCTCACCAGTTTTACATTCCGATGCACCACTGCAGGTTTACTGTATCCCTTGGGCCTTCCCATTGATGATGATACACAGAAATTGCATCGGAATTAAATATATGAGACACAATGCCGGATGATGTACAGGAAGACTGAGTCTTCTTACTGTCTATGCTTTGAGCGTTTCCTGTGTCACCGGTTTTACATTCCGATGCACCTCTGCAGGTTTACTGTATCCCTTGGACCTTCCCATTGGCGATGAAACACAGAAATTGCATCGGAATTAAATATAAGAGACGCAATGCCGACTTAAGAACAGGAAGACTGAGTCTACCTACCGCCTATGTTTTGAGCGTTTCCTGTGTCACCAGTTTTACATTCCGATGCACCTCTGCAGGTTTACTGTACCACTTGGACCTTCCCATTGACGATGAAACACAGAAATTGCATCGGAATTAAATATAAGAGACACAATGCCGACATATGTACAAGAAAACTGAGTCTTCTTACGGTCTGTGCTTTGAGCGTTTCCTGTGTCACCAGTTTTACATTCTGATGCACCTCTGTAGGTTTACTGTATCCCTTGGGCCTTCCCATTAACGATGATACATAGAAATTGCATCGGAATTAAATATAAGAGACACAATGCCGGCTGAAGTACAGGAAGACTAAGTCTTCTTACTGTCTATGTTTTGAGCGTTTCCTGTGTCACCAGATTCACATTCCGATGCACCTCTGCAGGTTTACTGTATCCATTGGACCTTCCCATTGACGATGAAACACAGAAATTGCATCGGAATTAAATAGAAGAGACAAAACGCCGACTTAAGAACAAGAAAACTGAGTTTCTTACGGTCTATGTTTTGAGCGTTTCCTGTGTCACCAGTTTTACATTCTGATGCACCCCTGCAGGTTTACTGTATCCATTGGACCTACCCAATTACGATGAAGCACAGAAATTGCATCGGAATTAAATATAAGAGACACAATGCCGACTTAAGTAGAGGAAGCCTGAGTCTTCCTACTGTCTATGTTTTGAGCGTTTCCTTTGTCACCAGTTTTACATTCCGATGCAGCTCTGCAGGTTTACTGTATCCCTTGGACATTCACAGTGACGATGAAACTCTGAAATTGCATCGGAATTAAATATAAGAGACACAATGTCGTCTTAAGAGCCGGAAGACTGAGTCTTCCTACTGTCTATGTTTTTTAGCGATTCCTATGTCACCAGTTTTACATTCCGATGCACCTCTGCAGGTTTACTGTATCCATTGGACCTTCCCATTGACGATGAAAGACAGAAATTGCATCGGAATTAAGTATAAGAGACACAATGCCGACTTAAGTAGAGGAAGACTGAGTCTTCCTACTGTCTATGCTTTAAACGTTTCCTGTGTCACCAGTTTTACATTCCGATGCACCTCTGCTGGTTTACTGTATCCCTTGGCCTTCCCATTGACGATGAAACACAGAAATTGCATCGGAATTAAATGTAAGATACACAATGCCGATTTAAGTACAGGAAGACCGAATCTTCCTACTGGCTATGTTTTGAGCGTTTCCTGTGTCACCAGGTTTACATACCGATGCACGTCTGCAGGTTTACTGTATCCCTTGGACCTTCCCATTGACGATGATACACAGAAATTGCCCCGGAATTGAATATAAGAGACACAATGCCGGCTGAAGTACAGGAAGACCGAGTCTTCTTACTGTCTATGTTTTGACCGTTTCCTGTGTCACCAGTTTTACATTCCGATGCAACTCTGCAGGTATATTGTATCCATTGGACCTTCCCATTGACGATGAAACACAGAAATTGCATCGAAATTAAATAGAAGAGACACAACGCCGACTTAAGAACAAGAAAACTGTGTTTCTTACGGTCTATGTTTTGAGCGTTTCCTGTGTCACTAGTTTTACATTCCGATGCACCCCTGCAGGTTTACTGTATCCATTGGACCTTCCCATTGACGATGAAACACAGAAATTGCATCGGAATTAAATATAAGAGACACAATGCCGACTTAAGTAGAGGAAGCCTGAGTCTTCCTACTGTCTATGTTTTGAGCGTTTCATGTGTCACCAGTTTTACATTCCGATGTACCTCTGCATGTTTCTGTGTCATTTGGACCTTCCCATTGACGATGAAACACAGAAATTGCATCGGAATTAAATATAAGATACACAATGCCGACTGAAGTACAGGAAGACCGAGTCTTCCTACTGTCTATGTTTTGAGCGTTTCCTGTCTCACCAGTTTTACATTCCGATGCACCTCTGCAGGATTACTGTATCCCTTGGCCTTCCCATTGACGATGATACACAGAAATTGCATCGGAATTAAATATAAGAGACACAATGCCGGCTGAAGTACAGGAATACTGAGTCTTCTTACTGTCTATGCTTTGAGCGTTTCCTGTGTCACCAGTTTTACATTCCGATCACCTCTGCAGGTTTACTGTATTCCTTGGACCTTCCCATTGGCGATGAAACAATGAAATTGCATCGGATTTAATATGAGAGACACAATGCCGACTTAAGTACAGGGAGACTGAGTCTACCTACCGTCTATGTTTTGAGCGTTTCCTGTGTCACCAGTTTTACATTCCGATCACCTCTGCAGGTTTACTGTATTCCTTGGACCTTACCATTGGCGATGAAACAAAGAAATTGCATCGGAATTAAATATATGAGAAACAATGCCGACAAAAGTACAAGAAAACTGAGTCTTCTTCCGGACTATGCTCTGAGCGTTTCCTGTGTCACCAGTTTTACATTCTAATGCACCTCTGCAGGTTTACTGTATCCCTGGGGCTTTCCCATTGACGATGATACATAGAAATTGCATCGGAATTAAATATAAGAGACACAATTCCGGCTGAAGTACGGGAAGACTGAGTCTTCTTACTGTCTATGTTTTGAGCGTTTCCTGTGTCACCAGTTTTACATTCCGATGCACCTCTGCAGGTTTACTGTATCCATTGGACCTTCCCATTGACGATGAAACACAGAAATTGCATCGGAATTAAATAGAAGAGACAAAACGCCGACTTAAGAACAAGAAAACTGAGTTTCTTACGGTCTATGTTTTGAGCGTTTCCTGTGTCACCAGTTTTACATTCCGATGCACACCTGCAGGTTAACTGTATCCATTAGACCTGCCCAATTACGATGAAGCACAGAAATTGCATCGGAATTAAATATAAGAGACACAATGCCGACTTAAGTAGAGGAAGCCTTAGTCTTCCTACTGCCTATGTTTTGAGCGTTTCCTGTGTCACCAGTTTTACATTCCGATGCACCTCTGCTGGTTTATGTATCCCTTGGCCTTCCCATTGACGATGAAACACCGAAATTGCATCGGAATTAAATGTAAGATACACAATGCCGACTGAAGTACGGGAAGACTGAGTCTTCTTACTGTCTATGTTTTGAGCGTTTCCTGTGTCACCAGTTTTAAATTCCGGTGCACCTCTGCAGGTTTATTGTATCCCGTGGCCTTCCCATTGACGATGAAACACAGAAATTGTATCGGAATTAAATATAAGAGACACAGTGCCGACTTAAGAACAGGAAGACTGAGTATTCCTACTGTCTATGTTTTGAGCGTTTCCTGTGTCACCTGTTTTACATTCCGATGCACCTCTGCAGGTTTACTGTATCCATTGGACCTTCCCATTGACGATGAAACACAGAAATTGCATCGGAATTAAGTATAAGAGACACAATGCCGACTTAAGTAGAGGAAGACTGAGTCTTCCTACTGTCTATGTTTTGAACGTTTCCTGTGTCACCAGTTTTACATTCCGATGCACCTCTGCTGGTTTACTATATCCCTTGGCCTTCCCATTGACGATGAAACACAGAAATTGCATCGGAATTAAATGTAAGATACACAATGCCGACTTAAGTACAGGAAGACCGAATCTTCCTACTGGCTATGTTTTGAGCGTTTCCTGTGTCACCAGGTTTACATACCGATGCACGTCTGCAGGTTTACTGTATCCCTTGGACCTTCCCATTGACTATGATACACAGAAATTGCCCCGGAATTGAATATAAGAGACACAGTGCCGGCTGAAGTACAGGAAGACTGAGTCTTCTTACTGTCTATGTTTTGAGCGTTTCCTGTGTCACCAGTTTTACATTCCGATGCAACTCTGCAGGTATATTGTATCCATTGGACCTTCCCATTGACGATGAAACACAGAAATTGCATCGGAATTAAATAGAAGAGACACAACGCCGACTTAAGAACAAGAAAACTGTGTTTCTTACGGTCTATGATTTGAGCGTTTCCTGTGTCACTAGTTTTACATTCCGATGCACCCCTGCAGGTTTACTGTATCCATTGGACCTTCCCATTGACGATGAAACACAGAAATTGCATCGGAATTAAATATAAGAGACACAATGCCGACTTAAGTAGAGGAAGCCTGAGTCTTCCTACTGTCTATGTTTTGAGCGTTTCATGTGTCACCAGTTTTACATTCCGATGTACCTCTGCATGTTTCTGTGTCATTTGGACCTTCCCATTGACGATGAAACACAGAAATTGCATCGGAATTAAATATAAGATACACAATGCCGACTGAAGTACAGGAAGACCGAGTGTTCCTACCGTCTATGTTTTGAGCGTTTCCTGTCTCACCAGTTTTACATTCCGATGCACCTCTGCAGGTTTACTGTATCCCTTGGCCTTCCCATTGACGATGATACACAGAAATTGCATCGGAATTAAATATAAGAGACACAATGCCAGCTGAAGTACAGGAAGACTGAGTCTTCTTACTGTCTATGCTTTGAGCGTTTCCTGTGTCACCAGTTTTACATTCCGATCACCTCTGCAGGTTTACTGTATTCCTTGGACCTTCCCATTGGCGATGAAACAATGAAATTGCATCGGAATTAAATATGAGAGACACAATGCCGACTTAAGTACAGGGAGACTGAGTCTACCTACCGTCTATGTTTTGAGCGTTTCCTGTGTCACCAGTTTTACATTCCGATCACCTCTGCAGGTTTACTGTATTCCTTGGACCTTCCCATTGGCGATGAAACAAAGAAATTGCATCGGAATTAAATATATGAGAAACAATGCCGACAAAAGTACAAGAAAACTGAGTCTTCTTCCGGACTATGCTCTGAGCGTTTCCTGTGTCACCAGTTTTACATTCTAATGCACCTCTGCAGGTTTACTGTATCCCTGGGGCTTTCCCATTGACGATGATACATAGAAATTGCATCGGAATTAAATATAAGAGACACAATTCCGGCTGAAGTACGGGAAGACTGAGTCTTCTTACTGTCTATGTTTTGAGCGTTTCCTGTGTCACCAGTTTTACATTCCGATGCACCTCTGCAGGTTTACTGTATCCATTGGACCTTCCCATTGACGATGAAACACAGAAATTGCATCGGAATTAAATAGAAGAGACAAAACGCCGACTTAAGAACAAGAAAACTGAGTTTCTTACGGTCTATGTTTTGAGCGTTTCCTGTGTCACCAGTGTTACATTCCGATGCACCCCTGCAGGTTAACTGTATCCATTAGACCTACCCAATTACGATGAAGCACAGAAATTGCATCGGAATTAAATATAAGAGACACAATGCCGACTTAAGTAGAGAAGCCTTAGTCTTCCTACTGCCTATGTTTTGAGCGTTTCTTGTGTCACCAGTTTTACATTCCGATGCACCTCTGCTGGTTTATGTATCCCTTGGCCTTCCCATTGACGATGAAACACCGAAATTGCATCGGAATTAAATGTAAGATACACAATGCCGACTGAAGTACGGGAAGACTGAGTCTTCTTACTGTCTATGTTTTGAGCGTTTCCTGTGTCACCAGTTTTAAATTCCGGTGCACCTCTGCAGGTTTATTGTATCCCTTGGCCTTCCCATTGACGATGAAACACAGAAATTGCATCGGAATTAAATATAAGAGACACAGTGCCGACTTAAGAACAGGAAGACTGAGTATTCCTACTGTCTATGTTTTGAGCGTTTCCTGTGTCACCTGTTTTACATTCCGATGCACCTCTGCAGGTTTACTGTATCCATTGGACCTTCCCATTGACGATGAAACACAGAAATTGCATCGGAATTAAGTATAAGAGACACAATGCCGACTTAAGTAGAGGAAGACTGAGTCTTCCTACTGTCTATGTTTTGAACGTTTCCTGTGTCACCAGTTTTACATTCCGATGCACCTCTGCTGGTTTACTGTATCCCTTGGCCTTCCCATTGACGATGAAACACAGAAATTGCATCGGAATTAAATGTAAGATACACAATGCCGACTTAAGTACAGGAAGACCGAATCTTCCTACTGGCTATGTTTTGAGCGTTTCCTGTGTCACCAGGTTTACATACCGATGCACGTCTGCAGGTTTACTGTATCCCTTGGACCTTCCCATTGACTATGATACACAGAAATTGCCCCGGAATTGAATATAAGAGACACAATGCCGGCTGAAGTACAGGAAGACTGAGTCTTCTTACTGTCTATGTTTTGAGCGTTTCCTGTGTCACCAGTTTTACATTCCGATGCAACTCTGCAGGTATATTGTATCCATTGGACCTTCCCATTGACGATGAAACACAGAAATTGCATCGGAATTAAATAGAAGAGACACAACGCCGACTTAAGAACAAGAAAACTGTGTTTCTTACGGTCTATGTTTTGAGCGTTTCCTGTGTCACTAGTTTTACATTCCGATGCACCCCTGCAGGTTTACTGTATCCATTGGACCTTCCCATTGACGATGAAACACAGAAATTGCATCGGAATTAAATATAAGAGACACAATGCCGACTTAAGTAGAGGAAGCCTGAGTCTTCCTACTGTCTATGTTTTGAGCGTTTCATGTGTCACCAGTTTTACATTCCGATGTACCTCTGCATGTTTCTGTGTCATTTGGACCTTCCCATTGACGATGAAACACAGAAATTGCATCGGAATTAAATATAAGATACACAATGCCGACTGAAGTACAGGAAGACCGAGTGTTCCTACTGTCTATGTTTTGAGCGTTTCCTGTCTCACCAGTTTTACATTCCGATGCACCTCTGCAGGTTTACTGTATCCCTTGGCCTTCCCATTGACGATGATACACAGAAATTGCATCGGAATTAAATATAAGAGACACAATGCCGGCTGAAGTACAGGAAGACTGAGTCTTCTTACTGTCTATGCTTTGAGCGTTTCCTGTGTCACCAGTTTTACATTCCGATCACCTCTGCAAGTTTACTGTATTCCTTGGACCTTCCCATTGGCGATGAAACAATGAAATTGCATCGGAATTAAATATGAGAGACACAATGCCGACTTAAGTACAGGGAGACTGAGTGTACCTACCGTCTATGTTTTGAGCGTTTCCTGTGTCACCAGTTTTACATTCCGATCACCTCTGCAGGTTTACTGTATTCCTTGGACCTTCCCATTGGCGATGAAACAAAGAAATTGCATCGGAATTAAATATATGAGAAACAATGCCGACAAAAGTACAAGAAAACTGAGTCTTCTTCCGGACTATGCTCTGAGCGTTTCCTGTGTCACCAGTTTTACATTCTAATGCACCTCTGCAGGTTTACTGTATCCCTGGGGCCTTCCCATTGACGATGATACACAGAAATTGCATCGGAATTAAATATAAGAGACACAATGCCGGCTGAAGTACAGGAAGACTGAGTCTTCTTACTGTCTATGCTTTGAGCGTTTCCTGTGTCACCAGTTTTACATTCCGATCACCTCTGCAAGTTTACTGTATTCCTTGGACCTTCCCATTGACGATGAAACACAAAATTTGCATCGGAATTAAATAGAAGAGACAAAACGCCGACTTAAGAACAAGAAAACTGAGTTTCTTACGGTGTATGTTTTGAGCGTTTCCTGTGTCACCAGTTTTACATTCCGATGCACCCCTGCAGGTTTACTGTATCCATTAGACCTACCCAATTACGATGAAGCACAGAAATTGCTTCGGAATTAAATATAAGAGACACAATGCCGACTTAAGTAGAGGAAGCCTTAGTCTTCCTACTGCCTATGTTTTGAGCGTTTCCTGTGTCACCAGTTTTACATTCCGATGCACCTCTGCTGGTTTATGTATCCCTTGGCCTTCCCATTGACGATGAAACACCGAAATTGCATCGGAATTAAATGTAAGATACACAATGCCGACTGAAGTACGGGAAGACTGAGTCTTCTTACTGTCTATGTTTTGAGCGTTTCCTGTGTCACCAGTTTTAAATTCCGGTGCACCTCTGCAGGTTTATTGCATCCCTTGGACCTTCCCATTGACGATGATACACAGAAATTGCCTCGGAATTAAATATAAGAGACACAATGCCGGCTACAGTACAGGAAGACTGAGTCTTCTTATTGTCTATGTTTTGAGCGTTTCCTGTGTCACCAGTTTTACATTCCGATGCACCTCTGCAGGTTTATTGTATCCATTGGACCTTCCCATTGACGATGAAACACAGAAATTGCATCGGAATTAAATAGAAGAGACACAACGCCGACTTAAGAACAAGAAAACTGAGTTTCTTACGGTCTATGTTTTGAGCGTTTCCTGTGCCACCAGTTTTACATTCCGATGCACCCCTGCAGGTTTACTGTATCCATTGGCCCTTCCCACTGACGATGAAACACAGAAATTGCATCGGAATTAAATATAAGAGACACAATGCCGACTTAAGTAGAGGAAGCCTGAGTCTTCCTACTGTCTATGTTTTGAGCGTTTCCTGTGTCACCAGTTTTACATTCCGATGCACCTCTGCATGTTTACTGTATCATTTAGACCTTCCCATTGACGATGAAACACAGAAATTGCATCGGAATTAAATATAAGAGACACAATGCCGACTTAAGTACAGGAAGACTGAGTCTACCTACCGTCTATGTTTTGAGCGTTTCCTGTGTCACCAGTTTTATATTCCGATGCACCTCTGCAGGTTTACTGTACCACTTGGACCTTCCCATTGACGATGAAACACAGTAATTGCATCGGAATTAAATATAAGAGACACAATGCCGACAAAAGTACAAGAAAACTGAGTCTACTTACGGTCTATGCTCTGAGCGTTTCCTGTGTCACCAATTTTACATTCTGATGCACCTCTGCAGGTTTACTGTATCCCTTGGGCCTGCCCATTGACGATGCTACATAGAAATTGCATCGGAATTAAATATAAGAGACACAATGCCGACTTAAGTAGAGGAAGCCTGAGTCTTCCTACTGTCTGTGCTTTGAGCGTTTCCTGTGTCACCAGTTTTACATTCCGATGCACCTCTGCATGTTTACTGTATCATTTGGACCTTCCCATTAACGATGAAACACAGAAATTGCATCGGAATTAAATATAAGAAACACAATGCCGACTGAAGTACAGGAAGACCGAGTCTTCCAACTGTCTATGTTTTGAGCGTTTCCTGTCTCACCAGTTTAACATTCCGATGCACCACTGCAGGTTTACTGTATCCCTTGGGCCTTCCCATTGACGATGATACACAGAAATTGCATCGGAATTAAATATATGAGACACAATGCCGGCCGATGTACAGGAAGACTGAGTCTTCTTACTGTCTATGCTTTGAGCGTTTCCCGTGTCTCCGGTTTTACATTCCGATGCACCTCTGCAGGTTTACTGTATCCCTTGGACCTTCCCTTTGGCGATGAAACACAGAAATTGCATCGGAATTAAATATAAGAGACGCAATGATGACTTAAGAACAGGAAGACTGAGTCTACCTACCGCCTATGTTTTGAGCGCTTCCTCTGTGACCAGTTTTACATTCCGATGCACCTCTGCAGGTTTACTGTACCACTTGGACCTTCCCATTGTCGATGAAACACAGAAATTGCATTGGAATTAAATATAAGAGACACAAAGCCGACATATGTACAAGAAAACTGAGTCTTATTACGGTCTATGCTTTGAGCGTTTCATGTGTCTCCAGTTTTACATTCTGATGCACCTCTGTAGGTTTACTGTATCCCTTGGGCCTTCCCATTAACGATGATACACAGAAATTGTATCGGAATTAAATATAAGAGACACAATGCCGGCTGAAGTACAGGAAGACTGTGTCTTCTTATTATCTATGTTTTGAGCGTTTCCTGTGTCACCAGTTTTACATTCCGATGCACCTCTGCAGGTTTACTGTATTCATTGGACCTTCCCATTGACGATGATACATAGAAATTGCATCGGAATTAAATATAAAAGACACAATGCCGACTTAAGTACTAGAAAACTGAGTTTCTTACGGTCTATGTCATGAGCGCTTCGTGTGTCACCAGTTTTACATTCCGATGCACCTCTGTAGGTTTCCTGTATCCCTTGGACCTTCCCATTGACGATGAAACACAGAAATTGCATCGGATTTCAAAATAAGAGACACAATGCCGACTTAAGTAGCGGAAGACTGAGTCTTCCTACTGTCTATGTTTTGAGCTTTTCCTGTGTCACCAGTTTTACATTCCGATGCACCTCTGCAGGTTTACAGTATCCCTTGTCCTTCCCATTGACGACGAAACACAGAAATTGCAACGGAATTGAATATAAGAGACAAAATGCCGACTTAAGTACAGGAAGACTGGGTCTTCCAACTGTCTGTGTTTTTTTATGCGTTTCCTGTGTCACCAGTTTTACATTCCGATGCACCACTGCAGGTTTACTGTATCCCTTGGCCTTCCCATTGACGATGAAACACAGAAATTGCATCGGAATTAAATATAAGAGACGCAGTGACGACTTAAGTAGAGGAAGACTGAGTATTCCTGCTGTCTATGTTTTGAGCGTTTCCTGCGTCACCAGTTTTACATTCCGATGCACCTCTGCAGGTTTACTGTGACCCTTGGACCTTCCCATTGGCGATGAAACACAGAAATTGCATCGGAATTAAATATAAGAGACGCAATGCCGCCTTAAGTACAAGAAAATTGAGGCTTCTTAGGGTCTATGTTTTGAGCGCTTCCTGTGTCACCAGTTTTACATTTCGATACACCTCTGCAGGTTTACTGTATCCCTTGGACATTCACAGTGACGATGAAACTCTGAAATTGCATCGGAATTAAATATAAGAGACACAATGCCGACTTAAGTGCAGGAAGACTGATTCTTCCTACTCTCTATGTTTTTTAGCGTTTCCTATGTCACCAGTTTTACATTCCGATGCACCTCTGCAGGTTTACTGTATCCCTTGGACCTTCCCATTGACGATGAAACACAGAAATTGCAACGGAATTAAATATAAGATACAGAATGCCGACTGAAGTACAGGAAGAGCGAGTCTTCCTACTGTCTATGTTTTGAGCATTTCCTATGTTTTGAGCGTTTCCTGTGTCACCAGTTTTACATTCCGATGCACCCCTGCAGGTTTACTGTATCCATTGGACCTTCCCAATTACGATGAAGCACAGAAATTGCATCGGAATTAAATATAAGAGACACAATGCCGACTTAAGTAGAGGAAGCCTGAGTCTTCCTACTGTCTATGCTTTGAGCGTTTCCTGTGTCACCAGTTTTACATTCCGATGCACCTCTGCATGTTTACTGTATCATTTGGACCTTCCCATTGACGATGAAACACAGAAATTGCATCGGAATTAAATATAAGAAACACAATGCCGACTGAAGTACAGGGAGACCGAGTCTTCCAACTGTCTATGTTTTGAGCGTTTCCTGTCTCACCAGTTTTACATTCCGATGCACCACTGCCGGTTTACTGTATCCCTTGGGCCTTCCCACTGACGATGATACACAGAAATTGCATCGGAATTAAATATATGGGACACAATGCCGGCTGATGTACAGGAAGACTGAGTCTTCTTACTGTCTATGTTTTGAGCGCTTCCTGTGTCACCAGTTTTACATTCCGATGCACCTCTGCATTTTTACTATACCACTTGGACCTTCCCATTGACGATGAAACACAGAAATTGCATCGGAATTAAATATAAGAGACACAATGCCGACATATGTACAAGAAAGCTGAGTCTTCTTACGGTCTATGCTTTGAGCGTTTCCTGTGTCACCAGTTTTACATTCTGATGCACCTCTGTAGGTTTACTGTATCCCTTGGGCCTTCCCAATAACGATGATACACAGAAATTGCATCGAAATTAAATATAAGAGACACAATGCCGGCTGAAGTACAGGAAGACTGAGTCTTCTTATTGTCTATGCCTTCAGCGTTTCCTGTGTTACCAGTTTTACATTCCGATGCACCTCTGCAGGTTTACTGTATCCATTGGACCTTCCCATTGACGATGATACACAGAAATTGCATCGGAATTAAATATAAGATACACAATGCCGACTGAAGTACAGGAAGACCGAGTCTTCCTACTATCTATGTTTTGAGCGTTTCCTGTCTCACCAGTTTTACATTCCGATGCACCTCTGCAGGTTTACTGTATCCCTTGGGCCTTCCCATGGACGATGATACACAGAAATTGCATCGGAATTAAATATAAGAGGCACAATGCCGGCTGAAGTACAGGAAGAAAGAGTCTTCTTACTGTCTATGTTTTGAGCGTTTCCTGTGTCACCAGTTTTACATTCCGATGCACCTCTGCAGGTTCACTGTATCCCTTGGACTTTCCCATTGGCGATGAAACACTGGAATTGCATCGGAATTAAATATAAGAGACACAATGCCGACTTAAGAACAGGAAGACTGAGTCTACCTACCGTCTATGATTTGAGCGTTTCCTGTGTCACCAGTTTTACATTCTGATGCACTTCTGCGGGTTTACTGTGTCCCTTGGACCTTCACAGTGACGATGAAACTCTGAAATTGCATCGGAATTAAATATAAGAGACACAATGCCGACTTAAGTGCCGGAAGACTGAGTCTTCCTACTCTCTATGTTTTTTACCGATTCCTATGTCACCAGTTTTACATTCCGATGCACCTCTGCAGGTTTACTGTATCCCTTGGACATTCACAGTGACGATGAAACTCTGAAATGGCATCGGAATTAAATGTAAGAAACACAATGCCGACTGAAGTACAGGAAGACCGAGTCTTCTTATTGTCTATGTTTTGAGCGTCTCCTCTGTCACCAGTTTTACATTCCGATGCACCTCTGCAGGTTTACTGTATCCATTGGACCTTCCCATTGACGATGATACACAGAAATTGCATCGGAATTAAATATAAGAGACACAATGCCGGCTGAAGTACAGGAAGACTGAGTCTTCTTATTGTCTATATTTTGAGCGTTTCCTGTGTCACCAGTTTTACATTCCGATGCACCTCTGCAGGTTTACTGTATCCCTTGGACCTT
Organism: Schistocerca nitens; assembly: GCF_023898315.1. Lineage (NCBI taxonomy): Eukaryota > Metazoa > Arthropoda > Insecta > Orthoptera > Acrididae > Schistocerca > Schistocerca nitens. The sequence continues at coordinate 12,413,011 of NC_064621.1, read as the reverse complement.
CCCATTAACGATGAAACACAGAATTTGCATCGGAATTAAATATAAGAGACACAACGCCTACTGAAGTACAAGAAAACTGAGTCCTCTTACGGTCTATGTTATGAGCGCTTCCTGTGTCACCAGTTTTACATTCCGATGCACATCTGCTTGTTTACTGTATCATTTGGACCTTCCCATTGACGATGAAACACATAAATTGCATCGGAATTAAATATAAGATACACAATGCCGACTGAAGTACAGGAAGACCGAGTCTTCCTATTATCTATGCTTTAGCGTTTCCTGTCTCATAAGTTTTACATTCCGATGCACCTCTGCAGGTTTACTGCATCCCTTGGGCCTTCCCATTGACGATGATACACAGAAATTGCATCGGAATTAAATATAAGAGACACAATGCCGGCTGAAGTACAGGAAGACCGAGTCTTCTTACTGTCTATGGTTTGAGCGTTTCCTGTGTCACCAGTTTTACATTCCGATGCACATCTGCAGGTTTACTGTGTCCCTTGGACCTTCCCATTGGCGATGAAACGCAGAAATTGCATCGGAATTAAATATAAGAGACACAATGCCGACTTCAGTACTCGAAAATTGAGGCCTCTTAGGGTCTATGTTTTGAGCGCTTCCTGTGTCACCAGTTTTACATTCCGATGCACCTCTGCAGGTTTACTGTATTCCTTGGACCTTCCCATTGACGATGAAACACAGAAATTGCATCGGAATTAAATATAAGAGACAAAATGCCGACTTAAGTACTGGAAGAATGAGTCTTCCTACTGTCTATGCTTCGAGCGTTTCCTGTGTCACCAGTTTTACATTCTGATGCACCTCTGCATGTTTACTGTATACCTTGGACCTTCCCATTGACGATGAAACATAGAAATTTCACGGAAATAAATATAAAAGACACAATGCCGACTTAAGTACAGGAAGACTGAGTCTTCTTACTGCCTATGTTTTGAGCGTTTCCTGTGTCGACAGTTTTACATTCCGATGCACCTCTGCAGGTTTACTGTTTCCCTTGGACCTTCCCATTGACGATGAAACACAGAAATTGCATCGGAATTAAATATAAGAGACACACTGGCGACTGAAGTATAGGAAGACTGAGTCTTCCTACACTCTATGCTTTGAGCGTTTCCTGTGTCACCAGTTTTACATTCTGATGCACCTCTGCAGGCTTACTGTATCCCTTGGACCTTCCCATTGACGATGAAACATAGAAATTTCACGGAAATAAATATAAAAGACACAATGCCGACTTAAGTACTGGAAGAATGAGTCTTCCTACTGTCTATGCTTTGAGCGTTTCCTGTGTCACCAGTTTTACAGTCTGATGCACCTCTGCAGGTTTAGTGTATCCCTTGGACCTTCCCATTGACGATGAAACATAGAAATTTCACGGAAATAAATATAAAAGACACAATGCCGACTTAAGTACAGGAAGACTGAGTCTACCTACCGTCTATGTTTTGAGCGTTTCCTGTGTCACCAGTTTTATATTCCGATGCACCTCTGCAGGTTTACTGTACCACTTGGACCTTCCCATTGACGATGAAACACAGTAATTGCATCGGAATTAAATATAAGAGACACAATGCCGACAAAAGTACAAGAAAACTGAGTCTACTTACGGTCTATGCTCTGAGCGTTTCCTGTGTCACCAATTTTACATTCTGATGCACCTCTGCAGGTTTACTGTATCCCTTGGGCCTGCCCATTGACGATGCTACATAGAAATTGCATCGGAATTAAATATAAGAGACACAATGCCGACTTAAGTAGAGGAAGCCTGAGTCTTCCTACTGTCTGTGCTTTGAGCGTTTCCTGTGTCACCAGTTTTACATTCCGATGCACCTCTGCATGTTTACTGTATCATTTGGACCTTCCCATTAACGATGAAACACAGAAATTGCATCGGAATTAAATATAAGAAACACAATGCCGACTGAAGTACAGGAAGACCGAGTCTTCCAACTGTCTATGTTTTGAGCGTTTCCTGTCTCACCAGTTTAACATTCCGATGCACCACTGCAGGTTTACTGTATCCCTTGGGCCTTCCCATTGACGATGATACACAGAAATTGCATCGGAATTAAATATATGAGACACAATGCCGGCCGATGTACAGGAAGACTGAGTCTTCTTACTGTCTATGCTTTGAGCGTTTCCCGTGTCTCCGGTTTTACATTCCGATGCACCTCTGCAGGTTTACTGTATCCCTTGGACCTTCCCTTTGGCGATGAAACACAGAAATTGCATCGGAATTAAATATAAGAGACGCAATGCTGACTTAAGAACAGGAAGACTGAGTCTACCTACCGCCTATGTTTTGAGCGCTTCCTGTGTGACCAGTTTTACATTCCGATGCACCTCTGCAGGTTTACTGTACCACTTGGACCTTCCCATTGTCGATGAAACACAGAAATTGCATCGGAATTAAATATAAGAGACACAAAGCCGACATATGTACAAGAAAACTGAGTCTTATTACGGTCTATGCTTTGAGCGTTTCCTGTGTCTCCAGTTTTACATTCTGATGCACCTCTGTAGGTTTACTGTATCCCTTGGGCCTTCCCATTAACGATGATACACAGAAATTGTATCGGAATTAAATATAAGAGACACAATGCCGGCTGAAGTACAGGAAGACTGTGTCTTCTTATTATCTATGTTTTGAGCGTTTCCTGTGTCACCAGTTTTACATTCCGATGCACCTCTGCAGGTTTACTGTATTCATTGGACCTTCCCATTGACGATGATACATAGAAATTGCATCGGAATTAAATATAAAAGACACAACGCCGACTTAAGTACTAGAAAACTGAGTTTCTTACGGTCTATGTCATGAGCGCTTCGTGTGTCACCAGTTTTACATTCCGATGCACCTCTGTAGGTTTCCTGTATCCCTTGGACCTTCCCATTGACGATGAAACACAGAAATTGCATCGGATTTCAAAATAAGAGACACAATGCCGACTTAAGTAGCGGAAGACTGAGTCTTCCTACTGTCTATGTTTTGAGCTTTTCCTGTGTCACCAGTTTTACATTCCGATGCACCTCTGCAGGTTTACAGTATCCCTTGGACCTTCCCATTGGCGAAGAAACACAGAAATTGCATCGGAATTAAATATAAGAGACAGAATGCCGACTTAAGTACAGGAAGACTGAGTCTACCTACCGTCTATGTTTTGAGCGTTTCCTGTGTCACCAGTTTTACATTCCGATGCACCCCTGCAGGTTTACTGTATCCATTGGACCTTCCCAATTACGATGAAGCACAGAAATTGCATCGGAATTAAATATAAGAGACACAATGCCGACTTAAGTAGAGGAAGCCTGAGTCTTCCTACTGTCTATGCTTTGAGCGTTTCCTGTGTCACCAGTTTTACATTCCGATGCACCTCTGCATGTTTACTGTATCATTTGGACCTTCCCATTGACGATGAAACACAGAAATTGCATCGGAATTAAATATAAGAAACACAATGCCGACTGAAGTACAGGGAGACCGAGTCTTCCAACTGTCTATGTTTTGAGCGTTTCCTGTCTCACCAGTTTTACATTCCGATGCACCACTGCCGGTTTACTGTATCCCTTGGGCCTTCCCACTGACGATGATACACAGAAATTGCATCGGAATTAAATATATGGGACACAATGCCGGCTGATGTACAGGAAGACTGAGTCTTCCTACTGTCTATGTTTTGAGCGCTTCCTGTGTCACCAGTTTTACATTCCGATGCACCTCTGCATTTTTACTATACCACTTGGACCTTCCCATTGACGATGAAACACAGAAATTGCATCGGAATTAAATATAAGAGACACAATGCCGACATATGTACAAGAAAGCTGAGTCTTCTTACGGTCTATGCTTTGAGCGTTTCCTGTGTCACCAGTTTTACATTCTGATGCACCTCTGTAGGTTTACTGTATCCCTTGGGCCTTCCCAATAACGATGATACACAGAAATTGCATCGAAATTAAATATAAGAGACACAATGCCGGCTGAAGTACAGGAAGACTGAGTCTTCTTATTGTCTATGCCTTCAGCGTTTCCTGTGTTACCAGTTTTACATTCCGATGCACCTCTGCAGGTTTACTGTATCCATTGGACCTTCCCATTGACGATGATACACAGAAATTGCATCGGAATTAAATATAAGATACACAATGCCGACTGAAGTACAGGAAGACCGAGTCTTCCTACTATCTATGTTTTGAGCGTTTCCTGTCTCACCAGTTTTACATTCCGATGCACCTCTGCAGGTTTACTGTATCCCTTGGGCCTTCCCATGGACGATGATACACAGAAATTGCATCGGAATTAAATATAAGAGGCACAATGCCGGCTGAAGTACAGGAAGAAAGAGTCTTCTTACTGTCTATGTTTTGAGCGTTTCCTGTGTCACCAGTTTTACATTCCGATGCACCTCTGCAGGTTCACTGTATCCCTTGGACTTTCCCATTGGCGATGAAACACTGGAATTGCATCGGAATTAAATATAAGAGACACAATGCCGACTTAAGAACAGGAAGACTGAGTCTACCTACCGTCTATGATTTGAGCGTTTCCTGTGTCACTAGTTTTACATTCTGATGCACTTCTGCGGGTTTACTGTGTCCCTTGGACCTTCACAGTGACGATGAAACTCTGAAATTGCATCGGAATTAAATATAAGAGACACAATGCCGACTTAAGTGCCGGAAGACTGAGTCTTCCTACTCTCTATGTTTTTTACCGATTCCTATGTCACCAGTTTTACATTCCGATGCACCTCTGCAGGTTTACTGTATCCCTTGGACATTCACAGTGATGATGAAACTCTGAAATGGCATCGGAATTAAATATAAGAAACACAATGCCGACTGAAGTACAGGAAGACCGAGTCTTCATATTGTCTATGTTTTGAGCGTCTCCTCTGTCACCAGTTTTACATTCCGATGCACCTCTGCAGGTTTACTGTATCCATTGGACCTTCCCATTGACGATGATACACAGAAATTGCATCGGAATTAAATATAAGAGACACAATGCCGGCTGAAGTACAGGAAGACTGAGTCTTCTTATTGTCTATATTTTGAGCGTTTCCTGTGTCACCAGTTTTACATTCCGATGCACCTCTGCAGGTTTACTGTATCCCTTGGACCTTCCCATTAACGATGAAACACAGAATTTGCATCGGAATTAAATATAAGAGACACAACGCCTACTGAAGTACAAGAAAACTGAGTCCTCTTACGGTCTATGTTATGAGCGCTTCCTGTGTCACCAGTTTTACATTCCGATGCACATCTGCTTGTTTACTGTATCATTTGGACCTTCCCATTGACGATGAAACACATAAATTGCATCGGAATTAAATATAAGATACACAATGCCGACTGAAGTACAGGAAGACCGAGTCTTCCTATTATCTATGCTTTAGCGTTTCCTGTCTCATAAGTTTTACATTCCGATGCACCTCTGCAGGTTTACTGCATCCCTTGGGCCTTCCCATTGACGATGATACACAGAAATTGCATCGGAATTAAATATAAGAGACACAATGCCGGCTGAAGTACAGGAAGACCGAGTCTTCTTACTGTCTATGGTTTGAGCGTTTCCTGTGTCACCAGTTTTACATTCCGATGCACCTCTGCAGGTTTACTGTGTCCCTTGGACCTTCCCATTGGCGATGAAACGCAGAAATTGCATCGGAATTAAATATAAGAGACACAATGCCGACTTCAGTATTCGAAAATTGAGGCCTCTTAGGGTCTATGTTTTGAGCGCTTCCTGTGTCACCAGTTTTACATTCCGATGCACCTCTGCAGGTTTACTGTATCCCTTGGACCTTCCGATTGACGATGAAACACAGTAATTGCATCGGAATTAAACATAAGAGACACAATGACGACTGAAGTACAGGAAAACAGAATCTTCCTACTGTCTATGATTTGAGCGTTTCCTATGTCACCAGTTTTACATTCCGATGCACCTCTGCAGGTTTACTGTATCCCTTGGACATTCACAGTGACGATGAAACTCTGAAATTGCATCGGAATTAAATATAAGAGACACAATGCCGACTTAAGGACAGGAAGACTGAGTCTACCTACTGTCTATGTTTTGAGCGTTTCCTGTGTCACCAGTTTTACATTCCGATGCACCTCTGCATGTTTACTGTATCATTTGGACCTTCCCATTGACGATGAAACACAGAAATTGCATCGGAATTAAATATAAGATACACAATGCCGACTGAAGTACAGGAAGACCGAGTCTTCCTACTGTCTATGTTTTAAGCGTTTCCTATGTCACCAGTTTTACATTCCGATGCACCTCTGCAGGTTTACTGTATCCCTTCGACCTTCCCATTGACGATGAAACACAGAAATTGCAACGGAATTAAATATAAGATACAGAATGCCGACTGAAGTACAGGAAGAGCGAGTCTTCCTACTGTCTATGTTTTGAGCGTTTCCTGTGTCACCAGTTTTACATTCCGATGCACCTCTGCAGGTTTACTGTATCCCTTGGACCTTCCCATTGGCGATGAAACACAGAAATTGCATCGGAATTAAATATAAGAGACACAATGCCGACTTAAGTACAGGAAGACTGAGTCTACCTACCGTCTATGTTTTAAGCGTTTCCTGTGTCACCAGTTTTACATTCCGATGCACCCCTGCAGGTTTACTGTATCCATTGGACCTTCCCAATTACGATGAAGCACAGAAATTGCATCGGAATTAAATATAAGAGACACAATGCCGACTTAAGTAGAGGAAGCCTGAGTCTTCCTACTGTCTATGCTTTGAGCGTTTCCTGTGTCACCAGTTTTACATTCCGATGCACCTCTGCATGTTTACTGTATCATTTGGACCTTCCCATTGACGATGAAACACAGAAATTGCATCCGAATTAAATATAAGAAACACAATGCCGACTGAAGTACAGGGAGACCGTGTCTTCCAACTGTCTATGTTTTGAGCGTTTCCTGTCTCACCAGTTTTACATTCCGATGCACCACTGCAGGTTCACTGTATCCCTTGGGCCTTCCCATTGACGATGATACACAGAAATTGCATCGGAATTAAATATATGAGACACAATGACGGATGATGTACAGGAAGACTGAGTCTTCTTACTGTCTATGCTTTGAGCGTTTCCTGTGTCACCGGTTTTACATTCCGATGCACCTCTGCAGGTTTACTGTATCCCTTGGACCTTCCCATTGGCGATGAAACCCAGAAATTGAATCGGAATTAAATATAAGAGACGCAATGCCGACTTAAGAACAGGAAGACTGATTCTACCTACCGCCTATGTTTTGAGCGCTTCCTGTGTCACCAGTTTTACATTCCGATGCACCTCTGCAGGTTTACTGTACCACTTGGACCTTCCCATTGACGATGAAACACAGAAATTGCATCGGAATTAAATATAATGCCGACATATGTACAAGAAAACTGAGTCTTCTTACGGTCTATGCTTTGAGCGTTTCCTGTGTCACCAGTTTTACATTCTGATGCACCTCTGTTGGTTTACTGTATCCCTTGGGCCTTCCCATTAACGATGATACACAGAAATTGCATCGGAATTAAATATAAGAGACACAATGCTGGCTGAAGTACAGGAAGACTGAGTCTTCTTATTTTCTATGTTTTGAGCGTTTCCTGTGTCACCAGTTTTACATTCCAATGCACCTCTGCACGTTTACTGTATCCATTGGACCTCCCCATGGACGATGATACACAGAAATTGCGTCGGAATTAAATATAAGATACACAATGCCGACTGAAGTACAGGAAGACCGAGTCTTCCTACTATCTTTGTTTTGAGCGTTTCCTGTCTCACCAGTTTTACATTCCGATGCACCTCTGCAGGTTTACTGTATCCCTTGGGCCTTCCCATTGACGATGATACACAGAAATTGCATCGGAATTAAATATAAGAGGCACAATGCCGGCTGAAGTACAGGAAGAAAGAGTCTTCTTACTGTCTATGTTTTGAGCGTTTCCTGTGTTACCAGTTTTACATTCCGATGCACCTCTGCAGGTTTACTGTATCCCTTGGACCTTCCCATTGGCGATGAAACACTGAAATTGCATCGGAATTAAATATAAGAGACACAATGCCGACTTAAGAACAGGAAGACTGAGTCTACCTACCGTCTATGATTTGAGCGTTTCCTGTGTCACCAGTTTTACATTCTGATGCACTTCTGCGGGTTTACTGTGTCCCTTGGACCTTCACAGTGACGATGAAACTGTGAAATTGCATCGGAATTAAATATAAGAGACACAATGCCGACTTAAGTGCCGGAAGACTGAGTCTTCCTACTCCCTATGTTTTTTAGCGATTCCTATGTCACCAGTTTTCAATTCCGATGCACCTCTGCAGGTTTACTGTATCCCTTGGACATTCACAGTGACGATGAAACTCAGAAATTGCATCGGAATTAAATATAAGAGGCACAATGCCGGCTGAAGTACAGGAAGACTGAGTCTTCTTACTGTCTATGTTTTGAGCGTTTCCTGTGTCACCAGTTTTACATTCCGATGCACCTCTGCAGGTTTACTGTACCACTTGGACCTTCCCATTGGCGATGAAACGCAGAAATTGCATCGGAATTAAATATAAGAGACACAATGCCGAATTAAGTACACGAAAATATAGGCCTCTTAGGGTCTATGTTTTGAGCGCTTCCTGTGTCACCAGTTTTACATTCCGATGCACCTCTGCCGGTTTCCTGTATCCCTTGGACCTTACCATTGACGATGAAACACAGAAATTGCATCGGATTTCAATATAAGAGCACAATGCCGACTGAAGTACAGGAAGACTGAGTCTTCTTACTGTCTATGTTTTGAGCGTTTCCTGTGTCACCAGTTTTACATTCCGATGCACCTCTTCAGGACTACTGTATCCATTGGACCTTCCCATTGATGATGAAACACAGAAATTGCATCGGAATTAAACAGAAGAGACACAACGCCGACTTAAGAACAAGAAAACTGAGTTTCTTACGGTGTATAATTGAGCGTTTCCTGTGTCACCAGTTTTACATTCCGATGCACCTGTGCTTGTTTTCTGTATCATTTGGACCTTCCCATTGACGATGAAACACATAAATTGCATCGGAATTAAATATAAGATTCACAATGCCGACTGAAGTACAGGGAGACCGAGTCTTCCTATTATCTATGCTTTAGCGATTCCTGTCTCACCAGTTTTACATTCCGATGCACCTCTGCAGGTTTACTGTATCCCTTGGACATTCACAGTGACGATGAAACTCTGAAATTGCATCGGAATTAAAAATATGAGACACAATGCCGACTTAAGGACAGGAAGACTGAGTCTACCTACTGTCTATGTTTTGAGCGTTTCCTGTGTCACCAGTTTTACATTCCGATGCACCTCTGCAGGTTTACTGTATCATTTGGACCTTCCCATTGACGATGAAACACAGAAATTGCATCGGAATTAAATATAAGATACACAATGCCGACTGAAGTACAGGAAGACCGAGTCTTCCTACCGTCTATGTTTTAAGCGTTTCCTGTCTCACCAGTTTTACATTCCGATGCACCTCTGCAGGTTTACTGTTTCCCTTGGGCCTTCCCATTGGCGATGATACATAGAAATTGCATCGGAATTAAATATAAGAGACACAATGCCGGCTGAAATACAGGAAGACTGAGTCTTCTTACTGTCTATGCTTTGAGCGTTTCCTGTGTCACCAGTTTTACATTCCGATGCACCTCTGCAGGTTTACTGTATCCCTTGGACCTTCCCATTGGCGATGAAACACAGAAATTGCATCGGAATTAAAAATAAGAGACACAATGCCGACTTAAGTACAGGAAGACTGAGTCTACCTACCGTCTATGTTTTGAGCGTTTCCTGTGTCACCAGTTTTACATTCCGATGCACTTCTGCAGGTTTACTGTACCACTTGGACCTTCCCATTGACGATGAAACACAGAAATTGCATCGGAATTAAATATAAGAGTCACAATGCCGACAAAAGTACAAGAAAACTGAGCCTTCTTACTGTCAATGCTCTGAGCGTTTCCTGTGTCACCAGTTTTACATTCTGATGCACCTCTGCAGGTTTACTGTATCCCTTGGGCCTTCCCATTGACGATGATACATAGAAATTGCATCGGAATTAAATATAAGAGACACAATGCCAGCTGAAGTACAGGAAGACTGAGTCTTCTTATTGTCTATGTTTTGAGCGTTTCCTGTGTCACCAGTTTTACATTCCGATGCACCTCTGCAGGTTTACTGTATCCATTGGACCTTCCCATTGACGATGAAACACAGAAATTGCATCGGAATTAAATAGAAGAGACAAAACGCCGACTTAAAAACAAGAAAACTGAGTTTCTTACGATCTATGTTTTGAGCGTTTCCTGTGTCACCAGTTTTACATTCCGATGCACCCCTGCAGGTTTACTGTATCCATTGGACCTTCCCAATTACGATGAAGCACAGAAATTGCATCGGAATTAAATATAAGAGACACAATGCCGACTTAAGTAGAGGAAGCCTGAGTCTTCCTACTGTCTATGTTTTGAGCGTTTCCTGTGTCACCAGTTTTACATTCCGATGCACCTCTGCATGTTTACTGTATCATTTGGACTATCCCATTGACGATGAAACACAGAAATTGCATCGGAATTAAATATAAGAAACACAATGCCGACTGAAGTACAGGAAGACCGAGTCTTCCAACTGTCTATGTTTTGAGCGTTTCCTGTCTCACCAGTTTTACATTCCGATGCACCACTGCAGGTTTACTGTATCCCTTGGGCCTTCCCAGTGACGATGATACACAGAAATTGCATCGCAATTAAATCTAAGAGACACAATGCCGGCTGATGTACACGAAGACTGAGTCTTCTTACTGTCTATGCTTTGAGCGTTTCCTGTGTCACCGGTTATACATTCCGATGCACCTCTGCAGGTTTACTGTATTCCTTGAACCTTCCCATTGGCGATGAAACACAGAAATTGCATCGGAATTAAATATAAGAGACACAATGCCGCCTTAAGTACAAGAAAATTGAGGCTTCTTAGGGTCTATGTTTTGAGCGCTTCCTGTGTCACCAGTTTTACATTCCGATGCACCTCTGCAGGTTTGCTGTATCCCTTGGACCTTCCCATTGACGATGAAACACAGAAATTGCAACGGAATTAAATATTAGATACACAATGACGACTGAAGTACAGGAACACTGAGTCTTCTTACTGTCTATGTTTTGAGCGTTTCCTGTGTCACTTGTTTTACATTCCGATGCACCCCTGCAGGTTTACTGTATCCATTGGTCCTTCCCATTGACGGTGAAACACAGAAATTGCATCGGAATTAAATATAACAGACACAATGCCGACTTAAGGGGAGGAAGACTGAGTCTTCCTACTGTCTATGTTTTGAGCGTTTCCTGTGTCACCAGTTTTACATACCGATGCACCTCTGCCGGTTTACTGTATCCCTTGGCCTTCCCATTGACGATGAAACACCGAAATTGCATCAGAATTAAATGTAAGATACACAATGCCGACTGAAGTACAGGAAGACTGAGTCTTCTTACTGTCTATGTTTTGAGCGTTTCCTGTGTCACCAGTTTTACATTCCGATGCACCTCTGCAGGACTACTGTATCCATTGGACCTTCCCATTGACGATGAAACACAGAAATTGCATCGGAATTAAATAGAAGAGACACAACGCCGACTTAAGAACAATAAAACTGAGTTTCTTACGGTGTATGTTTTGAGCGTTTCCTGTGTCACCAGGTTTACTGTATCCATTGGACCTTCCCATTAACGATGAGACACAGAAATTGCATCGGAATTAAATATAAGAGACACAATGCCGACTTAAGAACAGGAAGACTGAGTCTACCTACCGTCTATGATTTGAGCTTTTCCTGTGTCACCAGTTTTACATTCTGATGCACTTCTGCGGGTTTACTGTGTCCCTTGGACCTTCACAGTGACGATGAAACTCTGAAATTGCATCGGAATTAAATACAAGAGACACAATGCCGACTTAAGAGCCGGAAGACTGAGTCTTCCTACTCTCTATGTTTTTTAGCGATTCCTATGTCACCAGTTTTACATTCCGATGCACCTCTGCAGGTTTACTGTATCCCTTGACAATTCACAGTGACGATGAAACTCTGAAATTGCATCGGAATTAAACATAAGAGACACAATGCCGACTTAAGAGCAGGAAGACTGAGTCTTCCTACTCTCTATGTTTTTTAGCGTTTCCTATGTCACCAGATTTACATTCCGATGCACCTCTGCAGGTTTACTGTATCCCTTGGCCTTCCCATTAACGATGAAACACAGAAATTGCATCGGAATTAAATATAAGAGACACAATGCCGACTTAAGAACAGGAAGACTGAGTCTACCTACCGTCTATGATTTGAGCGCTTCCTGTGTCACCAGTTTTACATTCCGATGCACCTCTGCAGGTTTACTGTATCCCTTGGCCTTCCCATTAACGATGAAACACAGAAATTGCATCGGAATTAAATATAAGAGACACAGTGACGACTTAAGTACAGGAAGACTGAGTATTCCTGCTGTCTATGATTTGAGCGTTTCCTGTGTCACCAGTTTTACATTCCGATGCACCTCTGCAGGTTTACTGTGTCCCTTGGACCTTCCCATTGGCGATGAAACACAGAAATTGCATCGGAATTAAATATAAGAGACACAATGCCGCCTTAAGTACAAGAAAATTGAGGCTTCTTAGGGTCTATGTTTTGAGCGCTTCCTGTGTCACCAGTTTTACATTCCGATGCACCTCTGCAGGTTTACTGTATCCCTTGGACATTCACAGTGACGATGAAACTCTGAAATTGTATCGGAATTATACATAAGAGACACAATGCCGACTTAAGAGCAGGAAGACTGAGTCTTCCTACTCTCTATGTTTTTTAGCGTTTCCTATATCACCAGTTTTACATTCCGATGCACCTCTGCAGGTTTACTGTATCCCTTGGACCTTCCCATTGACGATGAAACACAGAAATTGCAACGGAATTAAATATTAGATACACAATGACGACTGAAGTACAGGAAGACCGAGTCTTCCTACTGTCTATGTTTTGAGCGTTTCCTGTGTCACCAGTTTTACATTCCGATGCACCTCTGCTGGTTTACTGTATCCCTTCGACCTTCCCATTGACGATGATACACAGAAATTGCATCGGAATTAAATATATCAGACACAATGCCGGCTGAAGTACAGGAACACTAGGTCTTCTTACTGTCTATGTTTTGAGCGTTTCCTGTGTCACTTGTTTTACATTCCGATGCACCTCTGCAGGTTTACTGTATCCATTGGACCTTCCCATTGACGGTGAAACACAGAAATTGCATCGGAATTAAATATAAGAGACACAATGCCGACTTAAGTGGAGGAAGACTGAGTCTTCCTACTGTCTATGTTTTGAGCGTTTCCTGTGTCACCAGTTTTACATTCCGATGCACCTCTGCCGGTTTACTGTATCCCTTGGTCTTCCCATTGACGATGAAACACCGAAATTGCATCAGAATTAAATGTAAGATACACAATGCCGACTGAAGTACAGGAAGACTGAGTCTTCTTACTGTCTATGTTTTGAGCGTTTCCTGTGTCACCAGTTTTGCATTCCGATGCACCTCTGCAGGACTACTGTATCCATTGGACCTTCCCATTGACGATGAAACACAGAAATTGCATCGGAATTAAATAGAAGAGACACAACGCCGACTTAAGAACAATTAAACTGAGTTTCTTACGGTGTATGTTTTGAGCGTTTCCTGTGTCACCAGTTTTACATTCCGATGCACCCCTCAGGTTTACTGTATTTATTGGACCTTCCCATTGACGATGAAACACAGAAATTGCATCGGAATTAAATATAAGAGACACAATGCCGACTTAAGAACAGGAAGACTGAGTCTACCTACCGTCTATGATTTGAGCGTTTCCTGTGTCACCAGTTTTACATTCTGTCGCACTTCTGCGGGTTTACTGTATCCCTTGACAATTCACAGTGACGATGAAACTCTGAAATTGCATCGGAATTAAACATAAGAGACACAATGCCGTCTTAAGAGCAGGAAGACTGAGTCTTCCTACTCTCTATGTTTTTTAGCGTTTCCTATGTCACCAGTTTTACATTCCGATGCACCTCTGCAGGTTTACTGTATCCCTTAGACCTTCCCTTTGACGATGATACACAGAAATTGCATCGGAATTAAATATAACAGACACAATGCCGGCTGAAGTACAGGAAGACTGAGTCTTCTTACTGTCTATGCTTTGAACGTTTCCTGTGTCACTTGTTTTACATTCCGATGCACCTCTGCAGGTTTACTGTATACATAGGACCTTCCCATTGACGATGAAACACAGAAATTGCATCGGAATTAAATATAAAAGACACAATGCCGACTTAAGTGGAGGAAGACTGAGTCTTCCTACTGTCTATGTTTTGAGCGTTTCCTGTGTCACCAGTTTTACATTCCGATGCACCTCTGCTGGTTTACTGTATCCCTTGGCCTTTCCATTGACGATGAAACACCGAAATTGCATCAGAATTAAATGTAAGATACACAATGCCGACTGAAGTACAGGAAGACTGAGTCTTCTTACTGTCTATGTTTTGAGCGTTTCCTGTGTCACCAGTTTTACATTCCGATGCACCTCTGCAGGACTACTGTATCCATTGGACCTTCCCATTGACGATGAAACACAGAAATTGCATCGGAATTAAATAGAAGAGACACAACGCCGACTTAAGAACAATGAAACTGAGTTTCTTACGGTGTATGTTTTGAGCGTTTCCTGTGTCACCAGTTTTACATTCCGATGCACCCCTGCAGGTTTACTGTATCCATTGGACCTTCCCATTGACGATGAAACACAGAAATTGCATCGGAATTAAATATAAGAGACACAAAAACGACTTAAGTAGAGGAAGCCTGAGTCTTACTACTGTCTATGTTTTGAGCATTTCCTGTGTCACCAGTTTTACTCTCCGATGCACCTCTGCTTGTTTACTGTATCATTTGGATCTTCCCATTGACGATGAAACACATAAATTGCATCGGAATTAAATATAAGATACACAATGCCGGCTGAAGTACAGGAAGACCGAGTCTTCCTACTATCTATGTTTTGAGCGTTTCCTGTCTCACCAGTTTTACATTCCGATGCACCTCTGCAGGTTTACTGTATCCCTTGGGCCTTCCCATTGACGATGATACACAGAAATTGCATCGGAATTAAATATAAGAGGCACAATACCGGCTGAAGTACAGGAAGACCGAGTCTTCTTACTGTCTATGTTTTGAGCGTTTCCTGTGTCACCAGTTTTACATTCCGATGCACCTCTGCAGGTTTACTGTATCCCTTGGACTTTCCCATTGGCGATGAAACACAGAAATTGCATCGGAATTAAATATAAGAGACACAATGCCGACTTAAGAACAGGAAGACTGAGTCTACCTACCGTCTATGATTTGAGCGTTTCCTGTGTTACCAGTTTTACATTCTGATGCACTTCTGCGGGTTTACTGTGTCCCTTGGACCTTCACAGTGACGATGAAACTCTGAAATTGCAACGGAATTAAATATAAGAGGCACAATGCCGACATAAGTACAAGAAAACTGAGTCTTCTTACGGTCTATGCTTTGAGCGTTTCCTGTGTCACCAGTTTTACATTCTGATGCACCTCTGTAGGTTTACTGTATCCCTTGGGCCTTCCCATTAACGATGATACACAGAAATTGCATCGGAATTAAATATAAGAGGCACAATGCCGGCTGAAGTACAGGAAGACTGAGTCTTCTTATTGTCTATGTTTTGAGAGTTTCCTGTGTCACCAGTTTTAAATTCCGATGCACCTCTGCAGGTTTACTGTATCCATTGGACCTTCCCATTGACGATGATACACAGAAATTGCATCGGAATTAAATATAAGAGACACAACGCAGCCTTAAGTACTAGAAAACTGAGTTTCTTACGGTCTATGTTATGAGCGCTTCCTGTGTCACCAGTTTTACATTCCGATGCACCTCTGCAGGTTTCCTGTATCCCTTGGACCTTCCCATTGACGATGAAACACAGAAATTGCATCGGATTTCAATATAAGAGAATCAATGCCGACTTAAGTAGCGGAAGGCTGAGTCTTCATACTGTCTATGTTTTGAGCGTTTCCTGTGTCACCAGTTTTACATTCCGATGCACCTCTGCAGGTTTACAGTATCCATTGTCCTTCCCATTGACGATGACACACAGAAATTGCAACGGAATTAAATATAAGAGACAAAATGCCGACTTAAGTACAGAATGACTGAGTCTTCCTACTGTCTGTGTTTTGAGCGTTTCCTGTGTCACCAGTTTTACATTCCGATGCACCTCTGCAGGTTAACTGTGTCCCTTGGCCTTCCCATTGACGATGAAACACAGAAATTGCATCGGATTAAATATAAGAGACACAGTGGCGACTTAAGTACAGGAAGACTGAGTATTCCTGCTGTCTATGATTTGAGCGTTTCCTGTGTCACCAGTTTTACATTCTGATGCACTTCTGCGGGTTTACTGTGTCCCTTGGACCTTCACAGTGACGATGAAACTCTGAAATTGCATCGGAATTAAATATAAGAGACACAATGCCGACTTAAGAGCCGGAAGACTGAGTCTTCCTACTCTCTATGTTTTTTAGCGATTCCTATGTCACCAGTTTTACATTCCGATGCACCTCTGCAGGTTTACTGTATCCCTTGGACATTCACAGTGACGATGAAACTCTGAAATTGCATCGGAATTAAACATAAGAGACACAATGCCGACTTAAGAGCAGGAAGACTGAGTCTTCCTACTCTCTATGTTTTTTAGCGTTTCCTATGTCATCAGTTTTACATTCCGATGCACCTCTGCAGGTTTACTGTATCCGTTGGACCTTCCCATTGACGATGAAACACAGAAATTGCAACGGAATTAAATATAAGATACAGAATGCCGACTGAAGTACAGGAAGACCGAGTCTTCCTACTGTCTATGTTTTGAGCGTTTCCTGTGTCACCAGTTTTACATTCCGATGGACCTCTGCAGGTTTACTGTATCCCTTAGACCTTCCCATTGACGATGATACACAGAAATTGCATCGGAATTAAATATAACAGAAACAATGCCGGCTGAAGTACAGGAAGACTGAGTCTTCTTACTGTCTATGTTTTGAACGTTTCCTGTGTCACTTGTTTTACATTCCGATGCACCTCTGCAGGTTTACTGTATCCATTGGACCTTCCCATTGACGATGAAACACAGAAATTGCATCGGAATTAAATATAAGAGACACAATGCCGACTTGAGTGGAGGAAGACTGAGTCTTCCTACTGTCTATGTTTTGAGCGTTTCCTGTGTCACTAGTTTTACATTCCGATGCACCTCTGCTGGTTTACTGTATCCCTTGGCCTCCCCATTGACGTTGAAACACCGAAATTGCATCAGAATTAAATGTAAGATACACAATGCCGACTGAAGTACAGGAAGACTGAGTCTTCTTACTGTCTATGTTTTGAGCGTTTCCTGTGTCACCAGTTTTACATTCCGATGCACCTCTGCAGGACTACTGTATCCATTGGACCTTCCCATTAACGATGAAACACAGAAATTGCATCGGAATTAAATAGAAGAGACACAACGCCGACTTAAGAACAATAAAACTGAGTTTCTTACGGTGTATGTTTTGAGCGTTTCCTGTGTCAACAGTTTCACATTCCGATGCACCCCTGCAGGTTTACTGTATCCATTGGACCTTCCCATTGACGATGAAACCCAGAAATTGCATCGGAATTAAATATAAGAGACACAATGCCGACTTAAGTACAGGAAGACTGAGTCTACCTACCGTCTATGATTTGAGCGTTTCCTGTGTCACCAGTTTTACATTCTGATGCACTTCTGCGGGTTTACTGTGTCCCTTGGACCTTCACAGTGACGATGAAACTCTGAAATTGCAACGGAATTAAATATAAGAGGCACAATGCCGACATAAGTACAAGAAAACTGAGTCTTCTTACGGTCTATGCTTTGAGCGTTTCCTGTGTCACCAGTTTTACATTCTGATGCACCTCTGTAGGTTTACTGTATCCCTTGGGCCTTCCCATTAACGATGATACACAGAAATTGCATCGGAATTAAATATATGAGGCACAATGCCGGCTGAAGTACAGGAAGACTGAGTCTTCTTATTGTCTATGTTTTGAGAGTTTCCTGTGTCACCAGTTTTAAATTCCGATGCACCTCTGCAGGTTTACTGTATCCATTGGACCTTCCCATTGACGATGATACACAGAAATTGCATCGGAATTAAATATAAGAGACACAACGCCGCCTTAAGTACTAGAAAACTGAGTTTCTTACGGTCTATGCTATGAGCGCTTCCTGTGTCACCAGTTTTACATTCCGATGCACCTCTGCAGGTTTCCTGTATCCCTTGGCCCTTCCTATTGACGATGAAACACAGAAATTGCAACGGAATTAAATATAAGATACAGAATGCCGACTGAAGTACAGGAAGACCGAGTCTTCCTCCTGTCTATGTTTTGAGCGTTTCCTGTGTCACCAGTTTTACATTCCGATGCACCACTGCAGTTTTACTGTATCCCTTCGACCTTCCCATTGACGATGATACACAGAAATTGCATCGGAATTAAATATAACAGACACAATGCCGGCTGAAGTACAGGAAGACTGAGTCTTCTTACTGTCTATGTTTTGAGCGTTTCCTGTGTCACTAGTTTTACATTCCGATGCACCTCTGCAGGTTTACTGTATCCATTGGACCTTCCCATTGACGATGAAACACAGAAATTGCATCGGAATTAAATATACGAGACACAATGCCGACTTAAGTGGAGGAAGACTGAGTCTTCCTACTGTGTATGTTTTGAGCGTTTCCTGTGTCACCAGTTTTACATTCCGATGCACCTCTGCTGGTTTACTGTATCCCTTGGCCTTCCCATTGACGATGAAACACCGAAATTGCATCACAATTAAATGTAAGATACACAATGCCGACTGAAGTACAGGAAGACTGAGTCTTCTTACTGTCTATGTTTTGAGCGTTTCCTGTGTCACCAGTTTTACATTCCGATGCTCCTCTGCAGGACTACTGTATCCATTGGACCTTCCCATTGACGATGAAACACAGAAATTGCATCGGAATTAAATAGAAGAGACACAACGCCGACTTAAGAACAATAAAACAGAGTTTTACGGTGTATGTTTTGAGCGTTTCCTGTGTCACCAGTTTTACATTCCGATGCACCCCTCAGGTTTACTGTATCCATTGGACCTTCCCATTGACGATGAAACACATAAATTGCATCGGAATTAAATATAAGATACACAATGCCGACTGAAGTACAGGAAGACCGAGTCTTCCTACTATCTATGTTTTGAGCGTTTCCTGTCTCACCAGTTTTACATTCCGATGCACCTCTGCAGGTTTACTGTATCCCTTGGGCGTTCCCGTTGACGATGATACACTGAAATTGCATCGGAATTAAATATAGGAGGCACAATGCCGGCTGAAGTACAGGAAGACCGAACTTCTTACTGCCTATGTTTTGAGCGTTTCCTGTGTCACCAGTTTTACATTCTGATGCACTTCTGCGGGTTTACTGTGTCCCTTGGACCTTCACAGTGACGATGAAACTCTGAAATTGCAACGGAATTAAATATAAGAGGCACAATGCCGACATAAGTACAAGAAAACTGAGTCTTCTTACGGTCTATGCTTTGAGCGTTTCCTGTGTCACCAGTTTTACATTCTGATGCACCTCTGTAGGTTTACTGTATCCCTTGGGCCTTCCCATTAACGATGATACACAGAAATTGCATCGGAATTAAATATAAGAGGCACAATGCCGGCTGAAGTACAGGAAGACTGAGTCTTCTTATTGTCTATGTTTTGAGAGTTTCCTGTGTCACCAGTTTTAAATTCCGATGCACCTCTGCAGGTTTACTGTATCCATTGGACCTTCCCATTGACGATGATACACAGAAATTGCATCGGAATTAAATATAAGAGACACAACGCCGCCTTAAGTACTAGAAAACTGAGTTTCTTACGGTCTATGTTATGAGCGCTTCCTGTGTCACCAGTTTTACATTCCGAAGCACCTCTGCAGGTTTCCTGTATCCCTTGGACCTTCCCATTGTCGATGAAACACAGAAATTGCATCGGATTTCAATATAAGAGAATCAATGCCGACTTAAGTAGCGGAAGGCTGAGTCTTCCTACTTTCTATGTTTTGAGCGTTTCCTGTGTCACCAGTTTTACATTCCGATGCACCTCTGCAGGTTTACAGTATCCCTTGTCCTTCCCATTGACGACGACACACAGAAATTGCAACGGAATTAAATATAAGAGACAAAATGCCGACTTAAGTACAGAATGACTGAGTCTTCCTACTGTCTGTGTTTTGAGCGTTTCCTGTGTCACCAGTTTTACATTCCGATGCACCTTTGCAGGTTAACTGTGTCCCTTGGCCTTCCCATTGACGATGAAACACAGAAATTGCATCGGATTAAATATAAGAGACACAGTGTGACTTAAGTACAGGAAGACTGAGTATTCCTGCTGTCTATGATTTGAGCGTTTCCTGTGTCACCAGTTTTACATTCTGATGCACTTCTGCGGGTTTACTGTGTCCCTTGGACCTTCACAGTGACGATGAAACTCTGAAATTGCAACGGAATTAAATATAAGAGGCACAATGCCGACATAAGTACAAGAAAACTGAGTCTTCTTACGGTCTATGCTTTGAGCGTTTCCTGTGTCACCAGTTTTACATTCTGATGCACCTCTGTAGGTTTACTGTATCCCTTGGGCCTTCCCATTAACGATGATACACAGAAATTGCATCGGAATTAAATATAAGAGGCACAATGCCGGCTGAAGTACAGGAAGACTGAGTCTTCTTATTGTCTATGTTTTGAGAGTTTCCTGTGTCACCAGTTTTAATTTCCGATGCACCTCTGCAGGTTTACTGTATCCATTGGACCTTCCCATTGACGATGATACACAGAAATTGCATCGGAATTAAATATAAGAGACACAACGCCGCCTTAAGTACTAGAAAACTGAGTTTCTTACGGTCTATGTTATGAGCGCTTCCTGTGTCACCAGTTTTACATTCCGATGCACCTCTGCAGGTTTCCTGTATCCCTTGGACCTTCCCATTGACGATGAAACACAGAAATTGCATCGGATGTTAATATAAGAGAATCAATGCCGACTTAAGTAGCGGAAGGCTGAGTCGTCCTACTGTCTATGTTTTGAGCGTTTCCTGTGTCACCAGTTTTACATTCCGATGCACCTCTGCAGGTTTACAGTATCCCTTGTCCTTCCCATTGACGACGACACACAGAAATTGCAACGGAATTAAATATAAGAGACAAAATGCCGACTTAAGTACAGAATGACTGAGTCTTCCTACTGTCTGTGTTTTGAGCGTTTCCTGTGTCACCAGTTTTACATTCCGATGCACCTCTGCAGGTTAACTGTGTCCCTTGGCCTTCCCATTGACGATGAAACACAGAAATTGCATCGGATTAAATATAAGAGACACAGTGACGACTTAAGTACAGGAAGACTGAGTATTCCTGCTGTCTATGATTTGAGCGTTTCCTGTGGCACCAGTTTTACATTCCGATGCACCTCTGCAGGTTTACTGTGTCCCTAGGACCTTCCCATTGGCGATGAAACACAGAAATTGCATCGGAATTAAATATAAGAGACACAATGCCGCCTTAAGTACAAGAAAATTGAGGCTTCTTAGGGTCTATGTTTTGAGCGCTTCCTGTGTCACCAGTTTTACATTCCGATGCACCTCTGCAGGTTTACTGTATCCCTTGGACATTCACAGTGACGATGAAACTCTGAAATTGCATCGGAATAAACATAAGAGACACAATGCCGACTTAAGAGCAGGAAGACTGAGTCTTCCTACTCTCTATGTCTTTAGCGTTTCCTATGTCACCAGTTTTACATTCCGATGCACCTCTGCAGGTTTACTGTATCCCTTGGCCCTTCCCATTGACGATGAAACACAGAAATTGCAACGGAATTAAATATAAGATACAGAATGCCGACTGAAGTACACGACGACCGAGTCTTCCTACTGTCTATGTTTTGAGCGTTTCCTGTGTCACCAGTTTTACATTCCGATGCACCACTGCAGGCCTACTGTATCCCTTCGACCTTCCCATTGACGATGATACACAGAAATTGCATCGGAATTAAATATAACAGACACAATGCCGGCTGAAGTACAGGAAGACTGAGTCTTCTTACTGTCTATGTTTTGAGCGTTTCCTGTGTCACTAGTTTTACATTCCGATGCACCTCTGCAGGTTTACTGTATCCATTGGACCTTCCCATTGACGATGAAACACAGAAATTGCATCGGAATTAAATATACGAGACACAATGCCGACTTAAGTGGAGGAAGACTGAGTCTTCCTACTGTGTATGTTTTGAGCGTTTCCTGTGTCACCAGTTTTACATTCCGATGCACCTCTGCTGGTTTACTGTATCCCTTGGCCTTCCCATTGACGATGAAACACCGAAATTGCATCAGAATTATATGTAAGATACACAATGCCGACTGAAGTACATTAAGACTGAGTCTTCTTACTGTCTATGTTTTGAGCGTTTCCTGTGTCACCAGTTTTACATTCCGATGCTCCTCTGCAGGACTACTGTATCCATTGGACCTTCCCATTGACGATGAAACACAGAAATTGCATCGGAATTAAATAGAAGAGACACAACGCCGACTTAAGAACAATAAAACTGAGTTTCTTACGGTGTATGTTTTGAGCGTTTCCTGTGTCACCAGTTTTACTTTCCGATGCACCCCTCGGGTTTACTGTATCCATTGGACCTTCCCATTGACGATGAACCACAGAAATTGCATCGGAATTAAATATAAGAGACACAATGCCGACTTAAGTAGAGGAAGCCTGAGTCTTACTACTGTCTATGTTTTGAGCATTTCCTGCGTCACCAGTTTTACATTCCGATGCACCTCTGCTTGTTTACTGTATCATTTGGACCTTCCCATTGACGATGAAACACATAAATTGCATCGGAATTAAATATAAGATACACAAAGCCGACTGAAGTACAGGAAGACCGAGTCTTCCTACTATCTATGTTTTGAGCGTTTCCTGTCTCACCAGTTTTACATTCCGATGCACCTCTGCAGGTTTACTGTATCCCTTGGGCGTTCCCGTTGACGATGATACACAGAAATTGCATCGGAATTAAATATAAGAGGCACAATGCCGGCTGAAGTACAGGAAGACCGAGTCTTCTTACTGTCTATGTTTTGAGCGTTTCCTGTGTCACCAGTTTTTCATTCTGATGCACCTCTGCAGGTTTACTGTATCCCTTGGACTTTCCCATTGGCGATAAAACACTGAAATTGCATCGGAATTAAATAAAAGAGACACAATGCCGACTTAAGTACAGGAAGACTGAGTCTACCTACCGTCTATGATTTGAGCGTTTCCTGTGTCACCAGTTTTATATTCTGATGCACTTCTGCGGGTTTACTGTGTCCCTTGGACCTTCACAGTGACGATGAAACTCTGAAATTGCTTCGGAATTAAATATAAGAGACACAATGCCGACTTAAGAGCCGGAAGACTGAGTCTTCCTACCCTCTATGTTTTTTAGCGATTCCTATGTCACCAGTTTTACATTCCGATGCACCTCTGCAGGTTTACTGTATCCCTTGGACATTCACAGTGACGATGAAACTCTGAAATTGCATCGGTATTAAACATAAGAGACACAATGCCGACTTAAGAGCAGGAAGACTGAGTCTTCCTACTCTCTATGTTTTTTGGCGTTTCCTATGTCACCAGTTTTACATTCCGATGCACCTCTGCAGGTTTACTGTATTCCTTGGACCTTCCCATTGACGATGAAACACAGAAATTGCAACGGAATTAAATATATGATACAGAATGCCGACTGAAGTACAGGAAGACCGAGTCTTCCTACTGTCTATGTTTTGAGCGTTTCCTGTGTCACCAGTTTTACATTCCGATGCACCTCTGCAGGTTTACTGTATCCCTTAGACCTTCCCATTGACGATGAACACAGAAATTGCATAGGAATTAAATATAACAGACACAATGCCGGCTGAAGTACAGGAAGACTGAGTCTTCTTACTGTCTATGTTTTGAACGTTTCTGTGTCACTTGTTTTACATTCCGATGCACCTCTGCAGGTTTACTGTATCCATTGGACCTTCCTTTGACGATGAAACACAGAAATTGCATCGGAATTAAATATAAGAGACACAATGCCGACTTGAGCGGAGGAAGACTGAGTCTTCCTACTGTCTATGTTTTGAGCGTTTCCTGTGTCACCAGTTTTACATTCCGATGCACCTCTGCTGGTTTACTGTATCCCTTGGCCTTCCCATTGACGATGAAACGCCGAAATTGCATCAGAATGAAATGTAAGATACACAATGCCGACTGAAGTACAGGAAGACTGAGTCTTCTTACTGTCTATGTTTTGAACGTTTCTGTGTCACTTGTTTTACATTCCGATGCACCTCTGCAGGTTTACTGTATCCATTGGACCTTCCTTTGACGATGAGACACAGAAATTGCATCGGAATTAAATATAAGAGACACAATGCCGACTTGAGCGGAGGAAGACTGAGTCTTCCTACTGTCTATGTTTTGAGCGTTTCCTGTGTCACCACTTTTACATTCTGATGCACTTCTGCGGGTTTACTGTGTCCCTTGGGCCTTCCCATTGACGATGATACACAGAAATTGCATCGTAATTAAATATAAGAGGCACAATGCCGGCTGAAGTACAGGAAGACCGAGTCTTCTTACTGTCTATGTTTTGAGCGTTTCCTGTGTCACCAGTTTTACATTCCGATGCACCTCTGCAGGTTTACTGTATCCCTTGGACTTTCCCATTTGCGATGAAACACTGAAATTGCATCGGAATTAAATATAAGAGACACAATGCCGACTTAAGAACAGGAAGACTGAGTCTACCTACCGTCTATGATTTGAGCGTTTCCTGTGTCACCAGTTTTACATTCTGATGCACTTCTGCGGGTTTACTGTGTCCCTTGGACCTTCACAGTGACTATGAAACTCTGAAAGTGCATCGGAATTAAATATAAGAGACACAATGCCGACTTAAGAGCCGGAAGACTGAGTCTTCCTACTCTCTATGTTTTTTAGCGATTCCTATGTCACCAGTTTTACATTCCGATGCACCTCTGCAGGTTTACTGTATCCATTGGACCTTCCCATTGACGATGAAACATAGAAATTGCATCGGAATTCAGTATAAGAGACACAATGCCGACTTAAGTAGAGGAAGACTGAGTCTTCCTACTGTCTATGCTTTGAACGTTTCCTGTGTCACCAGTTTTACATTCCGATGCACCTCTGCTGGTTTACTGTATCCCTTGGCATTCCCATTGACGATGAAACACAGAAATTGCATCGGAATTAAATGTAAGATACACAATGCCGACTGAAGTACAGGAACACCGTATCTTCCTAATGGCTATGTTTTGAGCGTTTCCTGTGTCACCAGGTTTACATTCCGATGCACCTCTGCAGGTTTACTGTATCCCTTGGAACTTCCCATTGACGATGATACACAGAAATTGCCTCAGAATTAAATATAAGAGACACAATGCCGGCTGAAGTACAGGAAGACTGAGTCTTCTTATTGTCTATGTTTTGAGCGTTTCCTGTGTCACCAGTTTTACATTCCGATGCACCTCTGCAGGTTTATTGTATCCATTGGACCTTCCCATTGACGATGAAACACAGAAATTTCATCGGAATTAAATAGAAGAGACACAACGCCGACTTAAGAACAAGAAAACTGTGTTTCTTACGGTCTATGTTTTGAGCGTTTCCTGTGTCACCAGTTTTACATTCCGATGCACCCCTGCAGGTTTACTGTATCCATTGGACCTTCCCATTGACGATGAAACACAGAAATTGCATCGGAATTAAATATAAGAGACACAATGCCGACTTAAGTAGAGGAAGAATGAGTCTTCCTACTGTCTATGTTTTGAGCGTTTCCTGTGTCACCAGTATTACATTCCGATGCACCTCTGCATGTTTACTGTATCATTTGGACCTTCCCATTGACGATGATACACAGAAATTGCATCGGAATTAAATATAAGATACACAATGCCGACTGAAGTACAGGAAGACCGAGTCTTCCTACTGTCTATGTTTTGAGCGTTTCCTGTCTCACCAGTTTTACATTCCGATGCACCTCTGCAGTTTTACTGTATCCCTTGGCCTTCCCATTGACGATGATACACAGAAATTGCATCGGAATTAAATATAAGAGACACAATGCCGGCTGAAGTACAGGAAGACTGAGTCTTCTTACTGTCTATGCTTTGAGCGTTTCCTGTGTCACCGGTTTTACATTCCGATCACCTCTGCAGGTTTACTGTATTCCTTGGACCTTCCCATTGGCGATGAAACACAGAAATTGCATCGGAATTAAATATAAGAGACACAATGCCGACTTAAGTACAGGAAGACTGAGTCTACCTACCGTCTATGTTTTGAGCGTTTCCTGTGTCACCAGTTTTACATTCCGATGCACCCCTGCAGGTTTACTGTATCCATTGGACCTACCCAATTACGATGAAGCACAGGAATTGCATCGGAATTAAATATAAGAGACACAATGCCGACTTAAGTAGAGGAAGCCTGAGTCTTCCTACTGTCTATGTTTTGAGCGTTTCCTGTGTCACCAGTTTTACATTCCGATGCACCTCTGCATGTTTACTGTATCATTTGGACCTTCCCATTGACGATGAAACACAGAAATTGCATCGAAATTAAATATAAGAAACTCAATGCCGACTGAAGTACAGGAAGACCGAGTCTCCCAACTGTCTATGTTTTGAGCGTTTCCTGTCTCACCAGTTTTACATTCCGATGCACCTCTGCAGGTTGACTGTATCCCTTGGGCCTTCCCATTGACGATGATACACAGAAATTGCATCGGAATTAAATATAAGAGACACAATGCCGGCTGAGTACAGGAAGACTAAGTCTTCTTAGTGTCTATGTTTTGAGCGTTTCCTCTGTCACCAGTTTTACATTCCGATGCACCTCTGTTAGTTTTACTGTATCCATTTGACCTTCCCATTGACGATGATACACAGAAATTGCATCGGAATTAAATATAAGATACACAATGTCGACTTAAGTACAGGAAGACTGAGTCTACCTACCGTCTATGTTTTGAGCGTTTCCTGTGTCACCAGTTTTACATTCCGATGCACCTCTGCAGGTTTACTGTACCACTTGGACCTTCCCATTGACGACGAAACACAGAAATTGCATCGGAATTAAATATAAGAGACACAATGCCGACAAAAGTACAAGAAAACTGAGTCTTCTTACGGTCTATGCTCTGAGCGTTTCCTGTGTCACCAGTTTTACATTCTGATGCACATCTGCAGGTTTACTGTATCCCTTGGGCATTCCCATTGACGATGATACATAGAAATTGCATCGGAATTAAATATAAGAGACACAATGCCGGCTGAAGTACAGGAAGTCTGAGTCTTCTTACTGTCTATGTTTTGAGCGTTTCCTGTGTCACCGGTTTTACATTCCGATGCACCTCTGCAGGTTTACTGTATCCATTGGACCTTCCCATTGACGATGAAACACAGAAATTGCATCGGAATTAAATAGAAGAGACACAACGCCGACTTAAGAACAAGAAAACTAAGTTTCTTACGGTCTATGTTTTGAGCGTTTATTGCGTCACCAGTTTTACATTCCGATGCACCCCTGCAGGTTTACTGTATCTATTGGACCTACCCAATTACGATGAAGCACAGGAATTGCATCGGAATTAAATATAAGAAACTCAATGCCGACTGAAGTACAGGAAGACCGAGTCTCCCAACTGTCTATGTTTTGAGCGTTTCCTGTCTCACCAGTTTTACATTCCGATGCACCTCTGCAGGTTTACTGTATCCATTGGACCTTCCCATTGACGATGATACACAGAAATTGCATCGGAATTAAATATAAGAGACACAATGCCGGCTGAAGTACAGGAAGACTGAGTCTTCTTATTGTCTATATTTTGAACGTTTCCTGTGACACCAGTTTTTCATTCCGATGCACCTCTGCAGGTTTACTGTATCTATTGGACCTTCCCATTGACGATGAAACACAGAAATAGCATCGGAATTAAATATAAGAGACACAACGCCGACTTAAGTACTAGAAAGCTGAGTTTCTTACGGTCTATGTATTGAGCGTTTCCTGTGTCACCAGTTTTACATTCCGATGCACCTCCGCGGGTTTAGTGTATCCCTTGGACCTTCACATTGACGATGAAACACAGAATTTGCATCGGAATTAAATATAAGAGACACAACGCCGTCTGAAGTACAAGAAAATTGAGTCCTCTTACGGTCTATGTTATGAGCGCTTCCTGTGTCACCAGTTTTACATTCCGTTGCACTTCTGCAGGTTTCCTGTATCCCTTGGACCTTCCCATTGACGATGAAACACAGGAATTGCATCGGAATTAAATATAAGAGACACAATGCCGACTTAAGTAGAGGAAGCCTGAGTCTTCCTACTGTCTATGTTTTGAGCGTTTCCTGTGTCACCAGTTTTACATTCCGATGCACCTCTGCAGGTTTACACTATCCCTTGTCCTTCCCATTGACGATGAAACACAGAAATTGCAACGGAATTAAATATAAGAGACAAAATGCCGACTTAAGTACAGGAAGACTGAGTCTTCCTACTGTCTGTGTTTTGAGCGTTTCCTGTGTCACCAGTTTTACATTCCGATGCACCCCTGCAGGTTTACTGTATCCATTGGACCTTCCCATTGACGATAAAACACAGAAATTGCATCGGAATTAAATATAAGAGACACAATGCCGACTTAAGTAGAGGAAGCCTGAGTCTTCCTACTGTCTATGTTTTGAGCGTTTCCTGAGTCATCAGTATTACATTCCGATGCACCTCTGCATGTTTACTGTATCATTTGAACCTTCCCATTGACGATGATACACAGAAATTGCATCGGAATTAAATATAAGATACACAATGCCGACTGAAGTACAGGAAGACCGAGTCTTCCTACTGTCTATGTTTTGAGCGTTTCCTGTCTCACCAGTTTTACATTCCGATGCACCTCTGCAGGTTTACTGTATCCTTTGGCCTTCCCATTGACGATGATACACAGAAATTGCAACGGAATTAAATATAAGAGACACAATGCCGGCTGAAGTACAGGAAGACTGAGTCTTCTTACTGTCTATGCTTTGAGCGTTTCCTGTGTCACCAGTTTTACATTCCGATCACCTCTGCAGGTTTACTGTATTCCTTGGACCTTCCCATTGGCGATGAAACACAGAAATTGCATCGGAATTAAATATAAGAGACACAATGCCGACTTAAGTACAGGAAGACTGAGTCTACCTACCGTCTATGTTTTGAGCGTTTCCTGTGTCACCAGTTTTACATTCCGATGCACCTCTGCAGGTTTACTGTACCACTTGGACCTTCCCATTGACGATGAAACACAGAAATTGCATCGGAATTAGATATAAGAGACACAATGCCGACAAAAGTACAAGAAAACTGAGTCTTCTTACGGTCTATGCTCTGAGCGTTTCCTGTGTCACCAGTTTTACATTCTGATGCACCTCTGCAGGTTTACTGTATCCCTTGGGCTTTCCCATTGACGATGATACATAGAAATTGCATCGGAATTAAATGTAAGAGACACAATGCCGGCTGAAGTACAGGAAGTCTGAGTCTTCTTACTATCTATGTTTTGAGCGTTTCCTGTGTCACCAGTTTTACATTCCGATGCACCTCTGCAGGTTTGCTGTATCCATTGGACCTTCCCATTGACGATGAAACACAGAAATTGCATCGGAATTAAATAGAAGAGACAAAACGCCGACTTAAGAACATGAAAACTGACTTTCTTACGGTCTATGTTTTGAGCGTTTCCTGTGTCACCAGTTTTACATTCCGATGCACCCCTGCAGGTTTACTGTATCCATTGGACCTACCCAATTACGATGAAGCACTGGAATTGCATCGGAATTAAATATAAGAGACACAATGCCGACTTAAGTAGAGGAAGCCTGAGTCTTCCTACTGTCTATGTTTTGAGCGTTTCCTGTGTCACCAGTTTTACATTCCGATGCACCTTTGCATGTTTACTGTATCATTTGGACCTTCCCATTGACGATGAAACACAGAAATTGCATCGGAATTAAATATAAGAAACTCAATGCCGACTGAAGTACAGGGAGACCGAGTCTCCCAACTGTCTATGTTTTGAGCTTTTCCTGTCTCACCAGTTTTACATTCCGATGCACCTCTGCAGGTTTACTGTATCCCTTGGGCCTTCCCATTGACGATGATACACAGAAATTGCATCGGAATTAAATATAAGAGACACAATGCCGGCTGAGTACAGGAAGACTAAGTCTTCTTATTGTCTATGTTTTGAGCGTTTCCTCTGTCACCAGTTTTACATTCCGATGCACCTCTGTAGGTTTACTGTATCGATTGGACCTTCCCATTGACGATGATACACAGAAATTGCATCGGAATTAAATATAAGAGACACAGTGCCGGCTGAAGTACAGGAAGACTGAATCTACTTACTGTCTATGCTTTGAGCGTTTCCTGTGTCACCAGTCTTACATTCTGATCACCTCTGCAGGTTTACTGTATCCATTGGACCTTCCCATTGACGATGAAACACAGAAATAGCATCGGAATTAAATATAAGAGACCCAACGCCGACTTAAGTACTAGAAAACTGAGTTTCTTACGGTCTATGTTTTGAGCGTTTCCTGTCTCACCAGTTTTACATTCGGATGCACCTCTGCAGGTTTACTGTATCCCTTGGACCTTCCCATTGACGATGAAACACAGAAATTGCATCGGATTTCAATATAAGAGACACAATGCCGACTTAACTAGCGGAAGACTGAGTCTTCCTACTGTCTGTGTTTTGAGCGTTTCCTGTTTCACCAGTTTTATATTCCGATGCACCTCTGCTTGTTTACTGTATCCATTGGACCTTCCCATTGACGATGAAACACAGAAATTGCATCGGAATTAAATATAAGAGACACAACGCCGACTTAAGTACTAGAAAACTAAGTTTCTCACGGTCTATGTTTTGAGCGTATCGTGTGTCACCTGTTTTACATTCCGATGCACCTCTGCTGGTTTACTGTATCCCTTGGCCTTCCCATTGACGATGAAACACCGAAATTGCATCAGAATTAAATGTAAGATACACAATGCCGACTGAAGTACAGGAAGACTGAGTCTTCTTACTGTCTATGTTTTGAGCGTTACCTGTGTCACCAGTTTTACATTCCGATGCACCTCTGCAGGACTACTGTATACATTGGACCTTCCCATTGACGATGAAACACAGAAATTGCATCGGAATTAAATAGAAGAGACACAACGCCGACATAAGAACAAGAAAACTGAGTTTCTTACGGTGTATGTTTTGAGCGTTTCCTGTGTCACCAGTTTTACATTCCGATGCACCCCTGCAGGTTTACTGTATCCATTGGACCTTCCCATTGACGATGAAACACAGAAATTGCATCGGAATTAAATATAAGAGACACAATGCCGACTTAAGTAGAGGAAGCCTGAGTCTTCCTACTGTCTATGTTTGAGTGTTTCCTGTGTCACCAGTTTTATATTCCGATGCACCTCTGCTTGTTTACTGTATCATTTGGACCTTCCCATTGACGATGAAACACATAAATTGCATCGGAATTAAATATAAGATACACAATGCCGACTGAAGTACAGGAAGACCGAGTCTTCCTATTATCTATGTTTTGAGCGTCTCCTGTCTCACCAGTTTTACATTCCGATGCACCTCTGCAGGTTTACTGTATCCCTTGGGCCTTCCCATTGACGATGATACACAGAAATTGCATCGGAATTAAATATAAGAGACACAAAGCCGGCTGAAGTACAGGAAAACCGAGTCTTCTTACTGTCTATGTTTTGAGCGTTTCCTGTGTCACCAGTTTTACATTCCGATGCACCTCTGCAGGTTTACTGTATCCCTTGGACATTCACAGTGACGATGAAACTCTGAAATTGCATCGGAATTAAATACAAGAGACACAATGCCGGCTGAAGTACAGGAAGACTGAGTCTTCTTACTGTCTATGCTTTGAGCGTTTCCTGTGTCACCAGTTTTACATTCTGATGCACCTCTGCAAGTTTACTGTATCCCTTGGGCCTTCCCATTGACAATGATACATAGAAATTGCATCGGAATTAAATATAAGAGACACAATGCAGGCTGAAGTACAGGAGACTGAGTCTTCTTACTGTCTATGTTTTGAGCGTTTCCTGTGTCACCAGTTTTACATTCCGATGCACCTCTGCAGGTTTACTGTATCCATTGGACCTTCCCATTGACGATGAAACACAGGAATTGCATCGGAATTAAATAGAAGAGTCAAAACGCCGACTTAAGAACAAGAAAATTGATTTTCTTACGGTCTATGTTTTGAGCGTTTCCTGTGTCACCAGTTTTACATTCCGATGCACCCCTGCAGGTTTACTGTATCCATTGGACCTTCTCAATTACGATGAAGCACATAAATTGCATCGGAATTAAATATAAGAGACACAATGCCGACTTAAGTAGAGGAAGCCTGAGTCTTCCTACTGTCTATGTTTTGAGCGTTTCCTGTGTCACCAGTTTTACATTCCGATGCACCTCTGCAGGTTTCCTGTATCCCTTGGACCTTCCCATTGACGATGAAACACAGAAATTGCATCGGAATTAAATATAAGAGACACAACGCCGACTTAAGTACTAGAAAACTGAGTTTCTTACCGTCTATGTTATGAGCGCTTCCTGTGTCACCAGTTTTACATTCCGATGCACCTCTGCAGGTTTCCTGTATCCCTTGGACCTTCCCATTGACGATGAAACACAGATATTGCATCGGATTTCAATATAAGAGACACAATGCCGACTTAAGTAGCGGAAGACTGAGTCTTCCTACTGTCTATGTTTTAGCGTTTCCTGTGTCACCAGTTTTACATTCCGATGCACCTCTGCAGGTTTACAGTATCCCTTGTCCTTCCCATTGACGACAAAACACAGAAATTGCAACGGAATTAAATATAAGAGACAAAATGCCGACTTAAGTACAGGAAGACTGAGTCTTCCTACTGTCTGTGTTTTGAGCGTATCCTGTGTCACCAGTTTTACATTTCGATGCACCACTGCAGGTTTACTGTATCCCTTGGCCTTCCCATTGACGATGAAACACAGAAATTGCATCGGAATTAAATATAAGAGACACAGTGACGACTTAAGTACAGGAAGACTGAGTATTCCTGCTGTCTATGTTTTGAGCGTTTCCTGTGTCACCAGTTTTACATTCCGATGCACCTCTGCAGGTTTACTGTGTCCCTTGGACCTTCCCATTGGCGATGAAACACAGAAATTGCATCGGAATTAAATATAAGACACACAATGCCGACTTAAGTACACGAGAATTGAGGCCTCTTAGGGTCTATGTTTTGAGCGCTTCCTGTGTCACCAGTTTTACATTCCGATGCACCTCTGCAGGTTTACTGTATCCCTTGGACCTTCCCATTGACGATGAAACACAGTAATTGCATCGGAATTAAACATAAGAGACACAATGACGACTGAAGTACAGGAAAACAGAATCTTCGTACTGTATATGTTTTGAGCGTTTCCTGTGTCACCAGTTTTACATTCCGATGCACCTCTGCAGGTTTACTGTATCCCTTGGACATTCACAGTGACAATGAAACTCTGAAATTGCATCGGAATTAAATATAAGAGACACAATGCCGACTTAAGGACAGGAAGACTGAGTCTACCTACTGTCTATGTTTTGAGCGTTTCCTGTGTCACCAGTATTACATTCCGATGCACCTCTGCATGTTTACTGTATCATTTGGACCTTCCCATTGACGATGAAACACAGAAATTGCATCGGAATTAAATATAAGATACACAATGCCAACTGAAGTATAGGAAGACCGAGTCTTCCTACTGTCTATGTTTTGAGCGTTTCCTGTCTCACCAGTTTTACATTCCGATGAACCTCTGCAGGTTTACTGTATCCCTTGGGCCTTCCCATTTACGATGATACACAGAAATTGCATCGGAATTAAATATAAGAGACACAATGCCGGCTGAAGTACAGGAAGACTGAGTCTTCTTACTGTCTATGCTTTGAGCGTGTCCTGTGTCACCAGTTTTACATTCTGATGCACCTCTGCAGGTTTACTGTATCCCTTGGGCCTTCCCATTGACGATGATACATAGAAATTGCATCGGAATTAAATAGAAGAGACAAAACGCCGACTTAAGAACAAGAAAACTGAGTTTCTTACGGTCTATGTTTTGAGCGTTTCCTGTGTCACCAGTTTTACATTCCGATGCACCCCTGCAGGTTTACTGTATCCATTGGACCTTCCCAATTACGATGAAGCACAGAAATTGCATCGGAATTAAATATAAGAGACACAATGCCGACATAAGTAGAGGAAGCCTGAGTCTTCCTACTGTCTATGCTTTGAGCGTTTCCTGTGTCACCAGTTTTACATTCCGATGCACCTCTGGATGTTTACTGTATCATTTGGACCTTCCCATTGACGATGAAACACAGAAATTGCATCGGAATTAAATATAAGAGACACAATGCCGTCTTAAGAGCCGGAAGACTGAGTCTTCCTACTCTATATGTTTTTTAGCGATTCCTGTGTCACCAGTTTTACATTCCGATGCACCTCTGCAGGTTTACTGTATCCATTTGACCTTCCCATTGACGATGAAACACAGAAGTTGCATCGGAATCAAGTATAAGAGACACAATGCCGACTTAAGTACAGGAAGACTGAGTCTTCCTACTGTCTATGCTTTGAACGTTTCCTGTGTCACCAGTTTTACATTCCGATGCACCTCTGCTGGTTTACTGTATCCCTTGGCCTTCCCATTGACGATGAAACACAGAAATTGCATCGGAATTAAATGTAAGATACACAATGCCGACTGAAGTACAGGAAGACGGAATCTTCCTACTGGCTATGTTTTGAGCGTTTCCTGTGTCACAAGGTTTACATTCCGATGCACCTCTGCAGGTTTACTGTATCCCTTGGACCTTCCCATTGACGATGATACACAGAAATTGCCTCGGAATTAAATATAAGAGACACAATGCCGGCTGAAGTACAGGAAGACTGAGTCTTCTTATTGTGTATGCTTTGAGCGTTTCCTGTGTCACCAGTTTTACATTCCGATGCACCTCTGCAGGTTTATTGTATCCATTGGACCATCCCATTGACGATGAAACACAGAAATTCCATCGGAATTAAATAGAAGAGACACAACGCTGACTTAAGAGCAAGAAAACTGCGTTTCTTACGGTCTATGTTTTGAGCGTTTCCTGTGTCACCAGTTTTACATTCCGATGCACCCCTGCAGGTTAACTGTATCCATTGGACCTTCCCATTGACGATGAAACACAGAAATTGCATCGGAATTAAATATAAGAGACACAATGCCGACTTAAGTAGAGGAAGCCTGAGTCTTCCTACTGTCTATGTTTTGAGCGTTTCCTGTGTCACCAGTATTACATTCCGATGCACCTCTGCATGTTTACTGTATCATTTGGACCTTCCCATTGACGATGAAACACAGAAATTGCATCGGAATGAAATATAAGATACACAATGCCGGCTGAAGTACAGTAAGACCGAGTCTTCCTACTGTCTATGTTTTGAGCGTTTCCTGTCTCACCAGTTTTACATTTCGATGCACCTCTGCAGGTTTACCGTATCCCTTGGGCCTTCCCATTGACGATGATACACAGAAACTGCATCGGAATTAAATATAAGAGACACAGTGCCGGCTGAAGTACAGGAAGACTGAGTCTACTTACTGTCTATGCTTTGAGCGTTTCCTGTGTCACCAGTCTTTCATTCTGATCACCTCTGCAGGTTTACTGTATTCCTTGGACCTTCCCATTGGCGATGAAACACAGAAATTGCATCGGAATTAAATATAACAGACACAATGCCGACTTAAGTACAGGAAGACTGAGTCTACCTACCGTCTATGTTTTGAGCGTTTCCTGTGTCACCAGTTTTACATTCCGATGCACCTCTGCAGGTTTACTGTACCACTTGGACCTTCCCATTGACTATGAAACACAGAAATTGCATCGGAATTAAATATAAGAGACACAATGCCGACAAAAGTACAAGAAAACTGAGTCTTCTTACGGTCTATGCTCTGAGCGTTTCCTGTGTCACCAGTTTTACATTCTGATGCACCTCTGCAGGTTTACTGTATCCCTTGGGCTTTCCCATTGACGATGATACATAGAAATTGCATCGGAATTAAATATAAGAGACACAATGCCGGCTGAAGTACAGGAAGACTGAGTCTTCTTACTGTCTATGTTTTAAGCGTTTCCTGTGTCACCAGTTTTAGATTGCAATGCACCTCTGCAGATTTACTGTATCCATTGGACCTTCCCATTGACGATGAAACACAGAAATTGCATAGGAATTAAATAGAAGAGACAAAACGCCGACTTAAGAACAAGAAAACGGAGTTTCTTACGGTCTATGTTTTGAGTGTTTCCTGTGTCTTCAGTTTTACATTCCGATGCACCCCTGCAGGTTTAGTGTATCCATTGGAGCTTCCCAATTACGACGAAGCACAGAAATTGCATCGGAATTAAATATAAGAGACACAATGCCGACTTAAGTAGAGGAAGCCTGAGTCTTCCTACTGTCTATGATTTGAGCGTTTCCTGTGGCACTAGTTTTACATTCCGATGCACCTCTGCATGTTTACTGTGTCCCTTGGACCTTCCCATTGACGATGAAACACAGAAATTGCATCGGAATTAAATATAAGAGACACAATGCCGACAAAAGTACAAGAAAACTGAGTCTTCTTACTGTCTATGCTTTGAGCGTTTCCTGTGTCACCGGTTTTACATTCCGATGCACCTCTGCAGGTTTACTGTATCCCTTGGACCTTCCCATTGGCGATGAAACACAGAAATTGCATCGGAATTAAATATAAGAGACACAATGCCGACTTAAGAACAGGAATACTGAGTCTACCTACCGTCTATGTTTTGATCGCTTCCTGTGTCACCAGTTTTACATTCCGATGCACCTCTGCAGGTTTACTGTACCACTTGGACCTTCCCATTGACGATGAAACACAGAAATTGCATCGGAATTAAATAAAAGAGACACAATGCCGACATAAGTACAAGAGAACTGAGTCTTCTTACGGTCTATGCTTTGAGCGTTTCCTGTGTCACCAGTTTTACATTCTGATGCACCTCTGTAGGTTTACTGTATCCCTTGGGCCTTCCCATTAACGATGATACACAGAAATTGCATCGGAATTAAATATAAGAGGCACAATGCCCGCTGAAGTACAGGAAGACTGAGTCCTCTTATTGTCTATATTTTGAGCGTTTCCTCTGTCACCAGTTTTACATTCCGATGCACCTCTGCGGGTTTACTGTATCCATTGGACCTTCCCATTGACGATGATACACAGAAATTGCATCGGAATGAAATATGAGAGACACAATGCCGTCTGAAGTATAGGAAGACTAAGTCTTCTTATTGTCTATATTTTGAGCGTTTCCTGTGTCACCAGTTTTACATTCCGATGCACCTCTGCAGGTTTACTGTATCCATTGGACCTTCCCATTGACGATGAAACACAGAAATTGCATCGGAATTAAATATAAGAGACACAACGCCGACTCAAGTACTAGAAAACTGAGTTTCTTACGGTCTATGTTTTGAGCGTTTCCTGTGTCACCAGTTTTACATTCCGATGCACCTCTGCATGTTTACTGTATCATTTGGACCTTCCCATTGACGATGAAACACAGAAATTGCATCGGAATTAAATATAAGAAACACAATGCCGACTGAAGTACAGGAAGACCGAGTTTTTCAACTGTCTATGTTTTTAGCGTTTCCTGTCTCACCAGTTTTACATTCCGATGCACCTCTGCACCTTTACTGTATCCCTTGGGCCTTCCCATTGACGATGATACACAGAAATTGCATCGGAATTAAATATAAGAGACACAACGCCGACTGAAGTACAAGAAAACTGAATCCTCTTACGTTCTATGTTATGAGCGCTTCCTGTGTCACCAGTTTTACATTCCGATGCACCTCTGCAGGTCTCCTGTATCCCTTGGACCTTCCCATTGACGACGAAACACAGAAATTGCATCGGATTTCAATATAAGAGACACAGTGCCGACTTAAGTAGCGGAAGACTGAGTCTTCCTACTGTCTATGTTTTGAGCATTTCCTGTGTCACCAGTTTTACATTCCGATGCACCTCTGCAGGTTTACACTATCCCTTGTCCTTCCCATTGACGATGAAACACAGAAATTGCAACGGAATTAAATATAAGAGACAAAATGCCGACTTAAGTACAGGAAGACTGAGTCTTCCTACTGTCT
This sequence comes from Schistocerca nitens, assembly GCF_023898315.1. NCBI lineage: Eukaryota > Metazoa > Arthropoda > Insecta > Orthoptera > Acrididae > Schistocerca > Schistocerca nitens. The sequence continues at coordinate 12,374,321 of NC_064621.1, read as the reverse complement.
GTGTTTTGAGCGTTTACTGTGTCACCAGTTTTACATTCCGATGCACCTCTGCTGGTTTACTGTATCCCGTGGCCTTCCCATTGACGATGAAACACAGAAATTGCATCGGAATTAAATAGAAGAGAAAAAACGCCGACTTAAGAACAAGAAAACTGAGTTTCTTACGGTCTATGTTTTGAGTGTTTCCTGTGTCTTCAGTTTTACATTCCGATGCACCCCTGCAGGTTTAGTGTATCCATTGGACCTTCCCAATTACGATGAAGCACAGAAATTGCATCGGAATTAAATATAAAAGACAGAATGCCGACTTAAGTAGAGGAAGCCTGAGGCTTCCTACTGTCTATGTTTTGAGCGTTTCCTGTGTCACTAGTTTTACATTCCGATGCACCTCTGCATGTTTACTGTACCACTTGGACCTTCCCATTGACGATGAAACACAGAAATTGCATCGGAATTAAATATAACAGACACAATGCCGACAAAAGTACAAGAAAACTGAGTCTTCTTACGGTCTATGCTCTGAGCGTTTCCTGTGTCACCAGTTTTACATTCTGATGCACCTCTGTAGGTTTACTGTATCCCTTGGGCCTTCCCATTAACGATAATACACAGAAATTGCATCGGAATTAAAAATAAGACACACAATGCCGACTGAAGTCCAGGAAGACTGAGTCTTCTTATTGTCTATATTTTGAGCGTTTCCTCTGTCACCAGTTTTACATTCCGATGCACCTCTGCGGGTTTACTGTATCCATTGGACCTTCCCATTGACGATGATACACAGAAATTGCATCGGAATGAAATATGAGAGACACAGTGCCGGCTGAAGTATAGGAAGACTAAGTCTTCTTATTGTCTATATTTTGAGCGTTTCCTGTGTCACCAGTTTTACATTCCGATGCACCTCTGCAGGTTTACTGTATCCATTGGACCTTCCCATTGACGATGAAACACAGAAATTGCATCGGAATTAAATATAAGAAACACAACGCCGACTTAAGTACTAGAAAACTGAGTTTCTTACGGTCTATGTTTTGGGCGTTTCCTGTGTCGCCAGTTTTACATTCCGATGCACCTCTGCATGTTTACTGTATCATTTGGACCTTCCCATTGACGATGAAACACAGAAATTGCATCGGAATTAAATATAAGAAACACAATGCCGACTGAAGTACAGGAAGACCGAGTCTTCCAACTGTCTATGTTTTGAGCGTTTCCTGTCTCACCAGTTTTACATTCCGATGCACCTCTGCACCTTTACTGTATCCCTTGGGCCTTCCCATTGACGATGATACACAGAAATTGCATCGGAATTAAATATAAGAGACACAACGCCGACTGAAGTACAAGAAAACTGAATCCTCTTACGTTCTATGTTATGAGCGCTTCCTGTGTCACCAGTTTTACATTCCGATGCACCTCTGCAGGTCTCCTGAATCCCTTGGACCTTCCCATTGACGATGAAACACAGAAATTGCATCGGATTTCAATATAAGAGACACAATGCCGACTTAAGTAGCGGAAGACTGAGTCTTCCTACTGTCTATGTTTTGAGCATTTCCTGTGTCACCAGTTTTACATTCCGATGCACCTCTGCAGGTTTACACTATCCCTTGTCCTTCCCATTGACGATGATACACAGAAATTGCAACGGGATTAAATATAAGAGACAAAATGCCGACTTAAGTACAGGAAGACTGATTCTTCCTACTGTCTGTGTTTTGAGCGTTTCCTGTGTCACCAGTTTTACATTCCGATGCACCTCTGCAGGTTTACTGTATCCCGTGGCCTTCCCATTGACGATGAAACACAGAAATTGCATCGGAATTAAATATAAGAGACACAGTGACGACTTAAGTACAGGAAGACTGAGTATTCCTGCTGTCTATGTTTTGAGCGTTTCCTGTGTCACCAGTTTTACATTCCGATACACCTCTGCAGGTTTACTGTGTCCCTTGGACCTTCCCATTGGCGATGAAACACAGAAATTGCATCGGAATTAAATATCAGAGACACAATGCCGCCTTAAGTACAAGAAAATTGAGGCTTCTTAGGGTCTATGTTTTGAGCGCTTCCTGTGTCACCAGTTTTACCTTCCGATGCACCTCTGCAGGTTTACTGGATCCCTTGGACATTCACAGTGACGATGAAACTCTGAAATTGCATCGGAATTATACATAAGAGACACAATGCCGACTTAAGGGCAGGAAGACTGAGTCTTCCTACTCTCTATGTTTTTTAGCGTTTCCTATGTCACCAGTTTTACATTCCGATGCACCTCTGCAGGTTTACTGTATCCCTTGGACCTTCCCATTGACGATGAAACACAGAAATAGCAACGGAATTAAATATAAGATACACAATGCCGACTGAAGTACAGGAAGACCGAGTCTACCTACCGCCTATGTTTTGAGCGCTTCCTGTGTCACCAGTTTTACATTCCGATGCACCTCTGCAGGTTTACTATACAACTTGGACCTTCCCATTGACGATGAAACACAGAAATTGCATTCGAATTAAATATAAGAGACAGAATGCCGGCTGATGTACAGGAAGACTGAGTCTTCTTACTGTCTATGCCTTGAGCGTTTCCTGTGTCACCGGTTTTACATTCCGATGCACCTCTGCAGGTTTACTGTATCCCTTGGACCTACCCATTGGCGATGAAACACAGAAATTGCATCGGAATTAAATATAAGAGACACAATGCCGACTTAAGAACAGGAAGACTGAGTCTACCTACCGTCTATGTTTTGAGCGCTTCCTGTGTCACCAGTTTTACATTCTGATGCACCTCTGCAGGTTTACTGTTCCACTTGGACCTTCCAATTGACGATGAAACACAGAAATTGCATCGGAATTAAATAAAAGAGACACAATGCCGACATAAGTACAAGAAAAATGAGTCTTCTTACGGTCTATGCTTTGAGCGTTTCCTGTGTCACAAGTTTTACATTCTGATGCACCTCTGTAGGTTTACTGTATCCCTTGGGCCTTCCCATTAACGATGATACACAGAAATTGATCGGAATTAAATATAAGAGACACAATGCCGGTTGAAGTACAGGAAGACTGAGTCTTCTTACTGTCTATATTTTGTGCGTTTCCTCTGTCACCAGTTTTACATTCCGATGCTCCTCTGCAGGTTTACTGTATCCATTGGACCTTCCCATTGACGATGATACACAGAAATTGCATCGGAATTAAATATGAGAGACACAATGCTGGCTGAAGTACAGGAAGACTGAGTCTTCTTATTGTCTATATTTTGAGCGTTTCCTGTGTCACCAGTTTTACATTCCGATTCACCTCTGCAGGTTTACTGTATCCATTGGACCTTCCCATTGACGATGAAACACAGAAATTGCATCGGAATTAAATATAAGAGACACAACGCCGACTTAAGTACTAGAAAACTGAGTTTCTTACGGTCTATGTTTTGAGCGTTTCCTGTGTCACCAGTTTTACATTCCGATGCACCTCTGCAGGTTTACTGTATCCCTTGGAACTTCCCATTGACGATGAAACACAGAATTTGCATCGGATTTAAATATAAGAGACACAACGCCGACTGAAGTACAAGAAAACTGAATCCTCTTACGGTCTATGTTATGAGCGCTTCCTGTGTCACCAGTTTTACATTCCGATGCACCTCTGCACGTCTCCTGTATCCCTTTGACCTTCCCATTGACGATGAAACACAGAAATTGCATCGGATTTCAATATAAGAGACACAATGCCGACTTTAGTAGCGGAAGACTGAGTCTTCCTACTGTCTATGTTTTGAGCGTTTCCTGTGTCACCAGTTTTACATTCCGATGCACCTCTGCAGGTTTACACTATCCCTTGTCCTTCCCATTGACGATGAAACACAGAAATTGCATCGGAATTAAATATAAGAGACACAGTGACGACTTAAGTACAGGAAGACTGAGTATTCCTGCTGTCTATGTTTTGAGCGTTTCCTGTGTCACCAGTTTTACATTCCGATACACTTCTGCAGGTTTACTGTGTCCCTTGGACCTTCCCATTGGCGATGAAACACAGAAATTGCATCGGAATTAAATGTAAGAGACACAATGCCGCCTTAAGTACAAGAAAATTGAGGCTTCTTAGGGTCTATGTTTTGAGCACTTCCTGTGTCACCAGTTTTACATTCCGATGCACCTCTGCAGGTTTACTGTATCCCTTGGACATTCACAGTGACGATGAAACTCTGAAATTGCATCGGAATTAAACATATGAGACAAAATACCGACTTAAGTGCAGGAAGACTGAGTCTGCCTACTCTCGATGTCTTTAGCGTTTCCTATGTCACCAGTTTTACATTCCGATGCACCTCTGCAGGTTTACTGTATCCCTTGGACCTTCCCATTGACGATGATACACAGAAATTGGATCTGAATTAAATATAAGAGACACAATGCCGGTTGAAGTACTGGAAGACTGAGTCTTCTTACTGTCTATGTTTTGAGCGTTTCCTGTGTCACTTGATTTACATTCCGATGCACCTCTGCAGGTTTACTGTATCCATTGGACCTTCCCACTGACGATGAAACACAGAATTGCATCGGAATTAAATGTAAGAGACACAACGCCGACTTAAGTACTAGAAAACTAAGTTTCTTACGGTCTATGTTTTGAGCGTTTCGTGTGTCACCAGTTTTACATTCCGATGCACCTCTGCTGGTTTACTGTATCCCTTGGCCTTCCCATTGACAATGAAACACCGAAATTGCATCACAATTAAATGTAAGATACACAATGCCGACTGAAGTACAGGAAGACTGAGTCTTCTTACTGTCTATGTTTTGAGCGTTTCCTGTGTCACCAGTTTTACATTCCGATGCACCCCTGCAGGTTTACTGTATCCATTGGACCTTCCCATTGACGATGAAACACAGAAATTGCATCGGAATTAAATATAAGAGACAATATGCCGACTTAAGTAGAGGAAGACCGAGTCTTCTTACTGTCTATGTTTTGAGCGTTTCCTGTGTCACCAGTTTTACATTCCGATGCACCTCTGCAGCTTTACTGTATCCCTTGGACTTTCCCATTGGCGATGAAAAACAGAAATTGCATCGGAATTAAATATAAGAGACACAATGCCGACTTAAGAACAGGAAGACTGAGTCTACCTACCGTCTATGATTTGAGCGTTTCCTGTGTCACTAGTTTTACATTCCGATGCACCTCTGCAGGTTTACTGTACCACTTGGACCTTCCCATTGACGATGAAACTCTGAAATTGCATCGGAATTAAATATAAGAGACACAATGCCGACTTAAGAGCAGGAAGACTGAGTCTTAATACTCTCTATGTTTTTTAGCGTTTCCTATGTCACCAGTTTTACATTCCGATGCACCTCTGCAGGTTTACTGTATCCATTGGACCTTCCCATTGACGATGAAACACAGGAATTGCATCGGAATTAAGTATAAGAGACACAATGCCGACTTAAGTAGAGGAAGACTGAGTCTTCCTACTGTCTATGTTTTGAACGTTTCCTGTGTCACCAGTTTTACATTCCGATGCACCTCTGCTGGTTTACTGTATCCCTTGGCCTTCCCATTGACGATGAAACACAGAAATTGCATCGGAATTAAATGTTAGATACACAATGCCGACTGAAGTACAGGAAGACCGAATGTTCCTACTGTCTATGTTTTGAGCGTTTCCTGTCTCACCAGGTTTACATTCCGATGCACCTCTGCAGGTTTACTGTATCCTTTGGACCATCCCACTGACGATGATACACAGATATTGCCTCGGAATTAAATACAAGAGACACAATGCCGGCTGAAGTACAGGAAGACTGAGTCTACTTATTGTCTATGTTTTGAGCGTTTCCTGTGTCATCAGTTTTACATTCCGATGCACCTCTGCAGGTTTATTGTATCCATTGTACCTTCCCATTGACGATGAAACACAGAAATTGCATCGGAATTAAATAGAATAGACACAACGCCGACTTAAGAACAAGAAAACTGAGTTTCTTACGGTCTATGTTTTGATCGTTTCCTGTGTCACCAGCTTTACATTCCGATGCACCTCTGCACGTTTACTGTATCGCTTGGCCTTCCAATTGACGATGAAACACAGAAATTGCATCTGAATTAAATATAAGAGACACAATGCCGACTTAAGTACAGGAAGGCTGAGTCTTCCTACTGTCTATGTTTTGTGCGTTTGCTGTGTCACCAGTTATACATTCCGATGCACGTCTGCAGGTTTACTGTATCCCTTGGCCTTCCCATTGATGATGAAACACAGAAATTGCATCTGAATTAAATATAAGAGACACAGTGCCGAATTAAGTACAGGAAGACTGAGTATTCCTACTGTCTATGTTTTGAGCGTTTCCTGTGTCACAAGTTTTACATTCCGATGCACCTCTGCAGGTTTACTGTGTCCCTTGGACCTTCCCATTGGCGATGAAACACATAAATTGCATCGGAATTAAATATAAGAGACACAATGCCGACTTAAGGACAGGAAGACTGAGTCTACCTACTGTCTATGTTTTGAGCGTTTCCTGTGTCACCAGTTTTAGATTCCGATGCACCTCTGCAGGTTTACTGTATCCATTGGACCTTCCCATTGACGATGAAACACAGAAATTGAATCGGAATTAAGTATAAGAGACACAATGCGGACTTAAGTAGAGGAAGACTGAGTCTTCCTACTGTCTATGTTTTGAACGTTTCCTGTGTCACCAGTTTTACATTCCGATGCACCTCTGCTGGTTTACTGTATCCCTTGGCCTTCCCATTGACGATGAAACACAGAAATTGCATCGGAAGTAAATGTTAGATACACAATGCCGACTGAAGTACAGGAAGACCGAATGTTCCTACTGTCTATGTTTTGAGCGTTTCCTGTCTCACCAGGTTTACATTCCGATGCACCTCTGCAGGTTTACTGTATCCTTTGGAACATCCCACTGACGATGATACACAGAAATTGCCTCGGAATTAAATATAAGAGACACAATGCCGGCTGAAGTACAGGAAGACTGAGTCTTCTTATTGTCTATGTTTTGAGCGTTTCCTGTGTCATCAGTTTTACATTCCGATGCACCTCTGCAGGTTTATTGTATCCATTGTACCTTCGCATTGACGATGAAACACAGAAATTGCATCGGAATTAAATAGAATATACACAACGCCGACTTAAGAACAAGAAAACTGAGTTTCTTACGGTCTATGTTTTGATCGTTTCCTGTGTCACCAGTTTTACATTCCGATGCACCCCTGCAGGTTTACTGTATCCATTGGACATTCCCATTGGCGATGAAACACAGAAATTGCATCGGAATTAAATATAAGAGACACAATGCCGACTTAAGAACAGGAAGACTGAGTCTACCTACCGTCTATGTTTGAGCGTTTCCTGTGTCACCAGTTTTACATTCCGATGCACCTCTCCAGGTTTACTGTACCACTTGGACCTTCCCATTGACGATGAAACACAGAAAATACATCGGAATTACATATAAGAGACACAATGCCGACTTAAGTAGAGGAAGCCTGAGTCTTCCTACTGTCTATGTTTTGAGCGTTTCCTGAGTCACCATTTTTACATTCCGATGCACCTCTGCATGTTTACTGTTCCCCTTGGACCTTCCCATTAACGATGATACACAGAAATTGCATCGGAGTTAAATATAAGAGACACAATGCCGGCTGAAGTACAGGAAGACTGGAACTTCTTATTGTCTATGTTTTGAGCGTTTCCTATGTCACCAGTTTTACATTCCGATGCACCTCTGCAGGTTTACTGTATCCATTGGACCTTCCCATTGACGATGATACACAGAAATTGCATCGGAATTAAATATAAGAGACACAATGCCGGCTGAAGTACAGGAAGACTGAGTCTTCTTATTGTCTATGTTTTGAGCGTTACCTGTGTCACCAGTTTTTCATTCCGATGCACCTCTGCAGGTTTACTGTATCCATTGGACCTTCCCATTGACGATGAAACACAGAAATTGCATCGGAATTAAATATAAGAGACACAACGCCGACTTAAGTACTAGAAAACTGAGTTTCTTACGGTCTATGTTTTGAGCGTTTCCTGCGTCACCAGTTTTACATTCCGATGCACCCCTGCAGGTTTACTGTATCGATTGGACCTTCCCATTGACGATGAAACACAGAAATTGCATCGGAATTAAATATAAGAGACACAACGCCGACTTAAGTACTAGAAAACTGAGTTTATTACGGTCTATGTTTTGAGCGTTTCCTGTGTCACCAGTTTTACATTCCGATGCACCTCTGCAGGTTTACTGTATCCCTTGGACCTTCCCATTGACGATGAAACACAGAATTTGCATCGGAATTAAATATAAGAGACACAACGCCGACTGAAGTACAAGAAAACTTAATCCTCTTACGGTCTATGTTATGAGCGCTTCCTGTGTCACCAGTTTTACATTCCGATGCACCTCTGCAGGTCTCCTGTATCCCTTGGACCTTCCCATTGACGATGAAAAACAGAAATTGCATCGGATTTCTATATAAGAGACACAATGCCGACTTAAGTAGCGGAAGACTGAGTCTTCCTACTGTCTATGATTTGAGCGTTTCCTGTGTCACCAGTTTTACATTCCGATGCACCTCTGCAGGTTTACACTATCCCTTGTCCTTCCCATTGACGATGAAACACAGAAATTGCAACGGAATTAAATATAAGAGACAAAATGCCGACTTAAGTACAGGAAGACTGAGTCTTCCTACTGTCTATGTTTTGAGCGTTTCCTGTGTCACCAGTTTTACATTCCGATGCACCTCTGCAGGTTTACTGTATCCCTTGGCCTTCCCATTGACGATTAAACACAGAAATTGCATCGGAATTAAATATAAGAGACACAGTGACGACTTAAGTACAGGAAGATTGAGTATTCCTGCTGTCTATGTTTTGAGCGTTTCCTGTGTCACCAGTTTTACATTCCGATACACCTCTGCAGGTTTACTGTGTCCCGTGGACCTTCCCATTGGCGATGAAACACAGAAATTGCATCGGAATTAAATATAAGAGACACAATGCCGCCTTAAGTACATGAAAATTGAGGCTTCTTAGGGTCTATGTTTTGAGCGCTTCCTGTGTCACCAGTTTTACATTCCGATGCACCTCTGCATGTTTACTGTATCCCTTGGACATTCACAGTGACGATGAAACTCTGAAATTGCATCGGAATTAAACATAAGAGACACAATGCCGACTTAAGGGCAGGAAGACTGAGTCTTCCTACTCTCTATGTTTTTTAGCGTTTCCTATGTCACCAGTTTTACATTCCGATGCACCTCTGCAGGTTTACTATATCCCTTGGACCTTCCCATTGGCGATGAAACACAGAAATTGCAACGGAATTAAATATAAGATACACAATGCCGACTGAAGTACAGGAAGACCGAGTCTTGCTACTGTCTATATTTTGAGCGTTACCTGTGTCACCAGTTTTACATTCCGATGCACCTCTGCAGGTTTACTGTATCCCTTGGACCTTCCCATTGACGATGATACACGGAAATTGGATCGGAATTAAATATAAGAGACACAATGCCGGCTGAAGTACAGGAAGACTGAATCTTCTTACTGTCTATGTTTTGAGCGTTTCCTGTGTCACTAGTTTTACATTCCGATGCACCTCTGCAGGTTTACTGTATCCATTGGACCTTCCCATTGACGATGAAACACAGAAATTGCATCGGAATTAAATATAAGAGACACAATGCCGACTTAAGTAGAGGAAGCCTGAGTCTTCCTACTGCCTATGTTTTGAGCGTTTCCTGTGTCACCAGTTTTACATTCCGATGCACCTCTGCTTGTTTACTGTATCATTTGGACCTTCCCATTGACGATGAAACACATAAATTGCATCGGAATTAATTATAAGATACACAATGCCGACTGAAGTACAGGGAGACCGAGTCTTCCTATTATCTATGTTTTCAGCGTTTCCTGTCGCACCAGTTTTACATTCCGATGCACCTCTGCAGGTTTATTGTATCCCTTGGGCCTTCCCATTGACGACGATACACAGAAATTGCATCGGAATTAAATATTAGAGACACAATGCCGGCTGAAGTACAGGAAGACCGAGTCTTCTTACTGTCTATGTTTTGAGCGTTTCCTGTGTCACCAGTTTTACATTCCGATGCACCTCTGCAGGTTTACTGTATCCCTTGGACTTTCCCATTGGCGATGAAACACAGAAATTGCATCGGAATTAAATATAAGAGTCACAATGCCGACTTAAGAACAGGAAGACTGAGTCTACCTACCGTCTATGATTTGAGCGTTTCCTGTGTCACCAGTTTTACATTCCGATGCACCTATGCAGATTTACTGTACCATTTGGACCTTCCCATTGACGATGAAACACAAAAATTGCATCGGAATTAAATATAAGAGACACAATGCCGACATCAGTACAAGAAAACTGAGTCTTCTTACGGTCTATGCTTTGAGCGTCTCCTGTGTCACCAGTTTTACATTCTGATGCACCTCTGCAGGTTTACTGTATCCCTTGGCCTTCCCATTGACGATAAAAAACAGAAAATGCAATGTAATTAAATATAAGAGACGCAATGCCGACTTAAGTACAGGAAGGCTGAGTCTTCCTACTGCCTATGTTTTGTGCGTTTCCTGTGTCACCAGTTTTACATTCCGATGCACCTCTGCAGGTTTACTGTATCCCTTGGCCTTCCCATTGACGATGAAACACAGAAATTGCATCTGATTTAAATATAAGAGACACAGTGCCGAATTAAGTACAGGAAGACTGAGTATTCCTACTGTCTATGTTTTGAGCGTTTCCTGTGTCACCAATTTTACATTCCGATGCACCTCTGCAGGTTTACTGTGTCCCTTGGACCTTCCCATTGGCGATGAAACACAGAAATTGCATCGGAATTAAATATAAGAGACTCAATGCCGACTTAAGTACACGAAAATTGAGGCCTCTTAGGGTCTATGTTTTGAGCGCTTCCTGTGTCACCAGTTTTACATTCCGATGCACCTCTGCAGGTTTACTGTATACCTTGGACCTTCCCATTGACGATGAAACACAGAAATTGCATCGGAATTAAATATAAGAGACACAATGACAACTGAAGTACAGGAAAACAGAATCTTCCTACTGTCTATGTTTTGAGCGTTTCCTGTGTCACCAGTTTTACATTCCGATGCACCTCTGCAGGTTTACTCTATCCCTTGGACATTCACAGTGACGATGAAACTCTGAAATTGAATCGGAATTAAATATAAGAGACACAATGCCGACTTAAGGACAGGAAGACTGAGTCTACCTACTGTCTATGTTTTGAGCGTTTCCTGTGTCACCAGTTTTACATTCTGATGCACTTTTGCGGGTTTACTGTGTCCCTTGGACCTTCACAGTGACGATGAAACTCTGAAATTGCATCGGAATTAAATATAAGAGACACAATGCCGACTTAAGAGCAGGAAGACTGAGTCTTCCTACTCTCTATGTTTTTTAGCGTTTCCTATGTCACCAGTTTTACATTCCGATGCACCTCTGCAGGTTTACTGTATCCATTGGACCTTCCCATTGACGATGAAACACAGAAATTGCATCGGAATTAAATATAAGAGACACAACGCCGACTTAAGTACTAGAAAACTAAGTTTCTTATGGTCTACGTTTTGAGCGTTTCGTGTGTCACCAGTTTTACATTCCGATGCACCTCTGCTGGTTTACTGTATCCCTTGGCCTTCCCATTGACGATGAAACACCGAAATTGCATCAGAATTAAATGTAAGATACACAATGCCGACTGAAGTACAGGAAGACTGAGTCTTCTTACTGTCTATGTTTTGAGCGTTTCCTGTGTCACCAGTTTTACATTCCGATGCACCTCTGCAGGACTACTGTATCCATTGGACCTTCCCATTGACGATGACACACAGAAATTGCATCGGAATTAAATAGAAGAGACACAACGCCGACTTAAGAACAAGAAAACTGAGTTTCTTACGGTGTATGTTTTGAGCGTTTCCTGTGTCACCAGTTTTACATTCCGATGCACCCCTGCAGGTTTACTGTATCCATTGGACCTTCCCATTGACGATGAAACACAGAAATTGCATCGGAATTAAATATAAGAGACACAATGCCGACTTAAGTAGAGGAAGCCTGAGTCTTCCTACTGCCTATGTTTTGAGCGTTTCCTGTGTCACCAGTTTTACATTCCGATGCACCTCTGCTTGTTTACTGTATCATTTGGACCTTCCCATTGACGATGAAACACATAAATTGCATCGGAATTAATTATAAGATACACAATGCCGACTGAAGTACAGGGAGACCGAGTCTTCCTATTATCTATGTTTTCAGCGTTTCCTGTCGCACCAGTTTTACATTCCGATGCACCTCTGCAGGTTTATTGTATCCCTTGGGCCTTCCCATTGACGACGATACACAGAAATTGCATCGGAATTAAATATTAGAGACACAATGCCGGCTGAAGTACAGGAAGACCGAGTCTTCTTACTGTCTATGTTTTGAGCGTTTCCTGTGTCACCAGTTTTACATTCCGATGCACCTCTGCAGGTTTACTGTATCCCTTGGACTTTCCCATTGGCGATGAAACACAGAAATTGCATCGGAATTAAATATAAGAGTCACAATGCCGACTTAAGAACAGGAAGACTGAGTCTACTTACCGTCTATGATTTGAGCGTTTCCTGTGTCACCAGTTTTACATTCCGATGCACCTCTGCAGATTTACTGTACCATTTGGACCTTCCCATTGACGATGAAACACAAAAATTGCATCGGAATTAAATATAAGAGACACAATGCCGACATCAGTACAAGAAAACTGAGTCTTCTTACGGTCTATGCTTTGAGCGTCCCCTGTGTCACCAGTTTTACATTCTGATGCACCTCTGCAGGTTTACTGTATCCCTTGGCCTTCCCATTGACGATAAAAAACAGAAAATGCAATGTAATTAAATATAAGAGACGCAATGCCGACTTAAGTACAGGAAGGCTGAGTCTTCCTACTGTCTATGTTTTGTGCGTTTCCTGTGTCACCAGTTTTACATTCCGATGCACCTCTGCAGGTTTACTGTATCCCTTGGCCTTCCCATTGACGATGAAACACAGAAATTGCATCTGATTTAAATATAAGAGACACAGTGCCGAATTAAGTACAGGAAGACTGAGTATTCCTACTGTCTATATTTTGAGCGTTTCCTGTGTCACCAGTTTTACATTCCGATGCACCTCTGCAGGTTTACTGTGTCCCTTGGACCTTCCCATTGGCGATGAAACACAGAAATTGCATCGGAATTAAATATAAGAGACTCAATGCCGACTTAAGTACACGAAAATTGAGGCCTCTTAGGGTCTATGTTTTGAGCGCTTCCTGTGTCACCAGTTTTACATTCCGATGCACCTCTGCAGGTTTACTGTATACCTTGGACCTTCCCATTGACGATGAAACACAGAAATTGCATCGGAATTAAATATAAGAGACACAATGACGACTGAAGTACAGGAAAACAGAATCTTCCTACTGTCTATGTTTTGAGCGTTTCCTGTGTCACCAGTTTTACATTCCGATGCACCTCTGCAGGTTTACTCTATCCCTTGGACATTCACAGTGACGATGAAACTCTGAAATTGAATCGGAATTAAATATAAGAGACACAATGCCGACTTAAGGACAGGAAGACTGAGTCTACCTACTGTCTATGTTTTGAGCGTTTCCTGTGTCACCAGTTTTACATTCTGATGCACTTTTGCGGGTTTACTGTGTCCCTTGGACCTTCACAGTGACGATGAAACTCTGAATTTGCATCGGAATTAAATATAAGAGACACAATGCCGACTTAAGAGCAGGAAGACTGAGTCTTCCTACTCTCTATGTTTTTTAGCGTTTCCTATGTCACCAGTTTTACATTCCGATGCACCTCTGCAGGTTTACTGTATCCATTGGACCTTCCCATTGACGATGAAACACAGAAATTGCATCGGAATTAAATATAAGAGACACAATGCCGACTTAAGTAGAGGAAGAGTGAGTCTTCCTACGGTCTATGTTTTGAACGTTTCCTGTGTCACCAGTTTTACATTCCGATGCACCTCTGCTGGTTTACTGTATCCCTTGGCCTTCCCATTGACGATGAAACACAGAAATTGCATCGGAATTAAATGTAAGATACACAATGCCGTCTGAAGTACAGGAAGACCGAATGTTCCTACTGTCTATGTTTTGAGCGTTTCCTGTCTCACCAGGTTTACATTCTGATGCACCTCTGCAGGTTTACTGTATCTTTTGGACCATCCCACTGACGATGATACACAGAAATTGCCTCGGAATTAAATATAAGAGACACAATGCCGGCTGAAGTACAGGAAGACTGGAAATTCTTATTGTCTATGTTTTGAGCGTTTCCTGTGTCATCAGTTTTACATTCCGATGCACCTCTGCAGGTTTATTGTATCCATTGGACCTTCCCATTGACGATGAAACACAGAAATTGCATCGGAACTAAATAGAAGAGACACAACGCCGACTTAAGAAGAAGAAAACTGAGTATCTTACGGTCTATGTTTTGATCGTTTCCTGTGTCACCAGTTTTACATTCCGATGCACCCCTGCAGGTTTACTGTATCCATTGGACCTTCCCATTGACGATGAAACACAGAAATTGCATCGGAATTAAATATAAGAGACACAATGCCGACTTAAGAACAGGAAGACTGAGTCTACCTACCGTCTATGTTTGAGCGTTTCCTGTGTCACCAGTTTTACATTCCGATGCACATCTGCAGGTTTACTGTACCACGTGGACCTTCCCATTGACGATGAAACACAGAAAATATATCGGAATTAAATATAAGAGACACAATGCTGACATAAGTGCAAGAAAACTGAGTCTTCTTACGGTCTATGCTTTGAGCGTTTCCTGTCTCACCAGTTTTACATTCTGTCGCACCTCTGCAGGTTTACTGTATCCCTTGGGCCTTCCCATTGACGATGATACACAGAAACTGCATCGGAATTAAATATAAGAGACACAATACCGGCTGAAGTACAGGAAGACTGAGTCTTCTTACTGTCTATGTTTTGAGCGTTTCCTGTGTCACCAGTTTTACATTCCGATGCACCTCTGCAGGTTTACTGTATCCATTGGGCCTTCCCATTGACGATGATACACAGAAATTGCATCGGAATTAAATATAAGAGACACAACGCCGGCTGATGTGCAGGAAGACTGAGTCTTCCTACGGTCTATGCTTTGAGCGTTTCCTGTGTTACCAGTTTTACATTCCGATGCACCTCTGCAGGTTTACTGTATCCCCTGGACCTTCCAATTGGCGATGAAACACAGAAATTGCATCGGAATTAAATTTAAGAGACACAATGCCGACTTAAGAACAGGAAGACTGAGTCTACCTACCGTCCATGTTTTGAGCGTTTTCTGTGTCACCAGTTTTACATTCCGATGCACCTCTGCAGGTTTACTGTACCACTTGGACCTTCCCATTGACGATGAAACACAGAAATTGCATCGGTAATAAATATAAGAGACACAATGCCGACATAAGTACAAGATAACTGAGTTTTCTTACGGTCTATGCTTTGAGCGTTTCCTGTGTCACCACTTTTACATTCTGATGCACCTCTGTAGGTTTACTGTATCCCTTGGGCCTTCCCATTAACGATGATACACAGAAATTGCATCGGAATTAAATATAAGAGACACAATGCCGGCTGAAGTACAGGAAGACTGGAACTTCTTATTGTCTATGTTTTGAGCGTTTCCTGTGTCACCAGTTTTACATTCCAATGCACCTCTGCATGTTTACTGTACCACTTGGACCTTCCCATTGACGATGAAACACAGAAAATACATCGGAATTAAATATAAGAGACACAATGCCGACATAAGAACAAGAAAACTGAGTCTTCTTACGGTCTATGCTTTGAGCGTTTCCTGTCTCACCAGTTTTACATTCTGATGCACCTCTGCAGGTTTACTGTATCCCTTGGGCCTTCCCATTGACGATGATACACAGAAATTGCATCGGAATTAAAATTAAGAGACACAATGCCGGCTGAAGTACAGGAAGACTGAGTCTTCTTACTGTCTATGTTTTGAGCGTTTCCTGTGTCACCAGTTTTACATTCCGATGCACCTCTGCAGGTTTACTGTATCCATTGGATCTTCCCAATTACGATGAAGCACAGAAATTGCATCGGAATTAAATATAAGAAACACAATGCCGACTGAAGTACAGGAAGACCGTGTCTTCCAACTGTCTATGTTTTGAGCGTTTCCTGTCTCACCAGTTTTACATTCCGATGCACCTCTGCTGGTTTACTGTATCCCTTGGGCCTTCCCATTGACGATGATACACAGAAGTTGCATCGGAATTAAATATAAGAGACACAATGCCGGCTGATGTACAGGAAGACTGAGTCTTCTTACTGTCTATGCCTTGAGCGTTTCCTGTGTCACCAGTTTTACATTCCGATGCACCTCTGCAGGTTTACTGTATCCCTTGGACCTTCCCATTGGCGATGAAACACAGAAATTGCATCGGAATTAAATATAAGAGACAAAATGCCGACTTAAGAACTAGAAGATTGAGTCTACCTACCGTCTATGTTTTGAGCGTTTCCTGTGTCACCAGTTTTACATTTCGATGCACCTCTGCAGGTTTACTGTACCACTTGGACCTTCCCATTGACGATGAAACACAGAAATTGCATCGGAATTAAATATAAGAGACACAATGCCGACATAAGTACAAGAAAACTGAGTCTTCTTACGGTCTATGCTTTGAGCGTTTCCTGTGTCACCACTTTTACATTCTGATGCACCTCTGTAGGTTTACTGTATCCCTTGGGCCTTCCCATTAACGACGATACACAGAAATTGCATCGGAATTAAATATAAGAGACACAATGCCGGCTGAAGTACAGGAAGACTGAGTCTACCTACTGTCTATGATTTGAGCGTTTCCTGTGTCACCATTTTTACATTCTGATGCACTTCTGCGGGTTTACTGTGTCCCTTGGAGCTTCACAGTGACGATGAAACTCTGAAATTGCATCGGAATTAAATATAAGAGACACAATGCCGACTTAAGAGCAGGAAGACTGAGTCTTCCTACTCTCTATGTTTTTTAGCGTTTCCTATGTCACCAGTTTTACATTCCGATGCACCTCTGCAGGTTTACTCTATCCCTTGGACATTCACAGTGACGATGAAACTCTGAAATTGCATCGGAATTAAATATAAGAGACACAATGCCGACTTAAGAGCAGGAAGACTGAGTCTTCCTACTCTCTATGTTTTTTAGCGTTTCCTATGTCACCAGTTTTACATTCCGATGCACCTCTGCAGGTTTACTGTATCCATTGGACCTTCCCATTGACGATGAAACACAGAAATTGCATCGGAATTAAGTATAAGAGACACAATGCCGACTTAAGTAGAGGAAGACTGAGTCTTCCTACGGTCTATGTTTTGAACGTTTCCTGTGTCACCAGTTTTACATTCCGATGCACCTCTGCTGGTTTACTGTATCCCTCGGCCTTCCCATTGACGATGAAACACAGAAATTGCATCGGAATTAAATGTAAGATACACAATGCCGGCTGAAGTACAGGAAGACCGAATGTTCCAACTGTCTATGTTTTGAGCGTTTCCTGTCTCACCAGGTTTACATTCCGATGCACCTCTGCAGGTTTACTGTATCCTTTGGACCATCCCACTGACGATGATACACAGAAATTGCCTCGGAATTAAATATAAGAGACACAATGCCGGCTGAAGTACAGGAAGACTGGAACTTCTTATTGTCTATGTTTTGAGCGTTTGCTGTGTCATCAGTTTTACATTCCGATGCACCTCTGCAGGTTTATTGTATCCATTGGACCTTCCCATTGACGATGAAACACAGAAATTGCATCGGAATTAAATAGAAGAGACACAACGCCGACTTAAGAACAAGAAAACTGAGTTTCTTACGGTCTATGTTTTGATCGTTTCCTGTGTCACCAGTTTTACATTCCGATGCACCCCTGCAGGTTTACTGTATCCATTGGACCTTCCCATTGACGATGAAACACAGAAATTGCATCGGAATTAAATATAAGAGACACAATGCCGACTTAAGAACAGGAAGACTGAGTCTACCTATCGTCTATGTTTGAGCGTTTCCTGTGTCACCAGTTTTACATTCCGATGCACCTCTGCAGGTTTACTGTACCACTTGGACCTTCCCATTGACGATGAAACACAGAAAATATATCGGAATTAAAAAAAGAGACACAATGCCGACATAAGTACAAGAAAACTGAGTCTTCTTACGGTCTATGTTTGAGCGTTTCCTGTCTCACCAGTTTTACATTCTGATGCACCTCTGCAGGTTTACTGTATCCCTTGGGCCTTCCCATTAACGATGATACACAGAAATTGCATCGGAATTAAATATAAGAGACACAATGCCGGCTGAAGTACAGGAAGACTGGAACTTCTTATTGTCTATGTTTTGAGCGTTTCCTGTGTCTCCAGTTTTACATTCCGATGCACCTCTGCAGGTTTACTGTATCCATTGGACCTTCCCATTGACGATGAAACACAGAAAATACATCGGAATTAAATATAAGAGACACAATGCCGACATAAGTACAAGAAAACTGAGTCTTCTTACGGTCTATGCTTTGAGCGTTTCCTGTCTCACCAGTTTTACATTCTGATGCACCTCTGCAGGTTTACTGTATCCCTTGTGCCTTCCCGTTGACGATGATACACAGAAATTGCATCGGAATTAAATATAAGAGACACAATGCCGGCTGAAGTACAGGAAGACTGAGTCTTCTTACTGTATATGTTTTGAGCGTTTCCTGTGTCACAAGTTTTACATTCCGATGCACCTCTGCAGGTTTACTGTATCCATTGGACCTTCCCAATTTAGATGAAGCACAGAAATTGCATCGGAATTAAATATAAGAGACCCAATGCCGACTTAAGTAGAGGAAGATTGAGTCTTCCTACTGTCTATGTTTTGAGCGTTTCCTGTGTCACCATTTTTACATTCCGATGCACCTCTGCATGTTTACTGTATCATTTGGACCTTCCCATTGACGATGAAACACAGAAATTGCATCGGAATTAAATATAAGAAACACAATGCCGACTGAAGTACAGGAAGACCGAGTCTTCCAACTGTCTATGTTTTGAGCGTTTCCTGTCTCACCAGTTTTACATTCCGATGCACCTCTGCAGGTTTACTGTATCCCTTGGGCCTTCCCATTGACGATGATACACAGAAGTTGCATCGGAATTAAATATAAGAGACACAATGTCGGCTGATGTACAGGAAGACTGAGTCTTCTTACTGTCTATGCTTTGAGCGTTTCCTGTGTCACCAGTTTTACATTCCGATGCACCTCTGCAGGTTTACTGTATCCCTTGGACCTTCCCATTGGCGATGAAACACAGAAATTGCATCGGAATTAAATATAAGAGACACAATGCCGACTTAAGAACAGGAAGACTGAGTCTACCTACCGTCTATGTTTTGAGCGTTTCCTGTGTCACCAGTTTTACATTCCGATGCACCTCTGCAGGTTTACTGTACCACTTGGACCTTCCCATTGACGATGAAACACAGAAATTGCATCGGAATTAAATATAAGAGACACAATGCCGACATAAGTACAAGAAAACTGAGTCTTCTTACGGTCTATGCTTTGAGCGATTCCTGTGTCACCACTTTTACATTCTGATGCACCTCTGTAGGTTTACTGTATCCCTTGGGCCTTCCCATTAACGATGATATACAGAAATTGCATCGGAATTAAATATAAGAGACACAATGCCGGCTGAAGTACAGGAAGACTGAGTCTACCTACTGTCTATGATTTGAGCGTTTCCTGTGTCACCAGTTTTACATTCTGATGCACTTCTGCGGGTTTACTGTGTCCCTTGGACCTTCACAGTGACGATGAAACTCTGAAATTGCTTCGGAATTAAATATAAGAGACACAATGCCGACATAAGTACAAGAAAACTGAGTCTTCTTACGGTCTATGCTTTGAGCGTTTCCTGTCTCACCAGTTTTACATTCTGATGCACCTCTGCAGGTTTACTGTATCCCTTGTGCCTTCCCGTTGACGATGATACACAGAAATTGCATCGGAATTAAATATAAGAGACACAATGCCGGCTGAAGTACAGGAAGACTGAGTCTTCTTACTGTCTATTTTTTGAGCGTTTCCTGTGTCACAAGTTTTACATTCCGATGCACCTCTGCAGGTTTACTGTATCCATTGGACCTTCCCAATTACGATGAAGCACAGAAATTGCATCGGAATTAAATATAAGAGACCCAATGCCGACTTAAGTAGAGGAAGCCTGAGTCTTCCTACTGTCTATGTTTTGAGCGTTTCCTGTGTCACCATTTTTACATTCCGATGCACCTCTGCATGTTTACTGTATCATTTGGACCTTCCCATTGACGATGAAACACAGAAATTGCATCGGAATTAAATACGAGAAACACAATGCCGACTGAAGTACAGGAAGACCGAGTCATCCAACTGTCTATGTTTTGAGCGTTTCCTGTCTCACCAGTTTTACATTCGGATGCACCTCTGCAGGTTTACTGTATCCCTTGGGCCTTCCCATTGACGATGATACACAGAAGTTGCATCGGAATTAAATATAAGAGACACAATGTCGGCTGATGTACAGGAAGACTGAGTCTTCTTACTGTCTATGCTTTGAGCGTTTCCTGTGTCACCAGTTTTACATTCCGATGCACCTCTGCAGGTTTACTGTATCCCTTGGACCTTCCCATTGGCGATGAAACACAGAAATTGCATCGGAATTAAATATAAGAGACACAATGCCGACTTAAGAACAGGAAGACTGAGTCTACCTACCGTCTATGTTTTGAGCGTTTCCTGTGTCACCAGTTTTACATTCCGATGCACCTCTGCAGGTTTACTGTACCACTTGGACCTTCCCATTGACGATGAAACAAAGAAATTGCATCGGAATTAAATATAAGAGACACAATGCCGACATAAGTACAAGAAAACTGAGTCTTCTTACGGTCTATGCTTTGAGCGATTCCTGTGTCACCACTTTTACATTCTGATGCACCTCTGTAGGTTTACTGTATCCCTTGGGCCTTCCCATTAACGATGATATACAGAAATTGCATCGGAATTAAATATAAGAGACACAATGCCGGCTGAAGTACAGGAAGACTGAGTCTACCTACTGTCTATGATTTGAGCGTTTCCTGTGTCACCAGTTTTACATTCCGATGCACCTATGCTGGTTTACTGTATCACTTGTCCTTCCCATTGACGATGAAACACAGAAATTGCATCGGAATTAAATGTAAGATACACAATGCCGGCTGAAGTACAGGAAGACCGAATGTTCCTACTGTCTATGTTTTGAGCGTTTCCTGTCTCACCAGTTTTACATTCCGATGCACCTCTGCAGGTTTATTGTATCCATTGGACCTTCCCATTGACGATGAAACACAGAAATTGCATCGGAATTAAATAGAAGAGACACAACGCCGACTGAAGAACAAGAAAACTGAGTTTCTTACGGTCTATGTTTTGATCGTTTCCTGTGTCACCAGTTTTACATTCCGATGCACCCCTGCAGGTTTACTGTATCCATTGGACCTTCCCATTGACGATGAAACACAGAAATTGCATCGGAATTAAATATAAGAGACACAATGCCGACTTAAGAAGAGGAAGACTGAGTCTACCTACCGTCTATGTTTGAGCGCTTCCTGTGTCACCAGTTTTACATTCCGATGCACCTCTGCAGGTTTACTGTACCACTTGAACCTTCCCATTGACGATGAAACACAGAAAATACATTGGAATTAAATATAAGAGACACAATGCCGACATAAGTACAAGAAAACTGAGTCTTCTTACGGTCTATGCTTTGAGCGTTTCCTGTGTCACCAGTTTTACATTCTGATGCACCTCTGCAGGTTTACTGTATCCCTTGGGCCTTCCCATTGACGATGATACACAGAAATTGCATCGGAATTAAATATAAGTGACACAATGCCGGCTGAAGTACAGGAAGACTGAGTCTTCTTACTGTCTATGTTTTGAGCGTTTCCTGTGTCACCAGTTTTACATTCCGATGCACCTCTGCAGGTTTACTGTATCCATTGGACCTTCCCAATTACGATGAAGCACAGAAATTGCATCGGAATTAAATATAAGAGACACAATGCCGACTTAAGTAGAGGAAGCCTGAGTCTTCCTACTGTCTATGTTTTGAGCGTTTCCTGTGTCACCATTTTTACATTCCGATGCAACTCTGCATGTTTACTGTATCATTTGGACATTCCCATTGATGATGAAACACAGAAATTGCATCGGAATTAAATATAAGAAACACAATGCCGACAGAAGTACAGGAAGACCGAGTCTTCCAACTGTCTGTGTTTTGAGCGTTTCCTGTCTCACCAGTTTTACATTCCGATGCACCTCTGCGGGTTTACTGTATCCCTTGGGCCTTCCCATTGACGATGATACAAAGAAATTGCATCGGAATTAAATATAAGAGACACAATGCCGGCTGATGTACAGGAAGACTGAGTCTTCTTACTGTCTATGCTTTGAGCGTTTCCTGAGTCACCAGTTTTATATTCCGATGCACCTCTGCAGGTTTACTGTATCCCTTGGACCTTCCCATTGGCGATGAAACACAGAAATTGCATCGGAATTAAATATAAGAGACACAATGCCGACTTAAGAACAGGAAGACTGAGTCTACCTACCGTCTATGTTTTGAGCGTTTCCTGTGTCACCAGTTTTACATTCCGATGCACCTCTGCAGGTTTACTGTACCACTTGGACCTTCCCATTGACGATGAAACACAGAAATTGCATCGGAATTAAATATAAGGGACACAATGCCGACATAAGTACAAGAAAACTGAGTCTTATTACGGTCTATGCTATGAGCGTTTCCTGTGTCACCACTTTTACATTCTGATGCACCTCTGTACGTTTACTGTATCCCTTGGGCCTTCCCATTAACGATGATACACAGAAATTGCATCGGAATTAAATATAAGAGACACAATGCCGGCTGAAGTACAGGAAGACTGAGTCTTCTTATTGTCTATGTTTTGAGCGTTTCCTGTGTCACCAGTTTTACATTCCGATGCACCTCTGTAGGTTTACTGTATCCATTGGACCTTCCCATTGACGATGATACACAGAAATTGCATCGGAATTAAATATAAGAGACACAATGCCGGCTGAAGTACAGGAAGACTGAGTCTTATTATTGTCTATGTTTTGAGCGTTTCCTGTGTCACCAGTTTTACATTCCGATGCACCTCTGCAGGTTTACTGTATCCATTGGACCTTCCCATTGACGATGAAACACAGAAATTGCATCGGAATTAAATATAAGAGACACAACGCCGACTTAAGTACTAGAAAACTGAGTTTCTTACGGTCTATGTTTTGAGCGTTTCCTGTGTCACCAGTTTTACATTCCGATGCACCTCTGCAGGTTTCCTGTATCCCTTGGACCTTCCCATTGACGATGATACACAGAAATTGCATCGGAATTAAATATAAGAGACACAATGCCGTCTGAAGTACAGGAAGACTGAGTCTTCTTACTGTCTATGATTTGAGCGTTTCCTGTGTCACCAGTTTTACATTCCGATGCACCCCTGCAGCTTTACTGTATCCCTTGGGCCTTCCCATTGACGATGATACACAGAAATTGCATCGGAATTAAATATAAGAAACAAAATGCCGGCTGAAGTACAGGAAGACTTAGTCTTCTTATTGTCTATGTTTTGAGCGTTTCCTGTGTCACCCGTTTTACATTCCGATGCACCTCTGCAGGTTTACTGTATCCATTGGACCTTCCCATTGACGATGAAACACAGAAATTGCATCGGAATTAAATATAAGAGACACAACGCCGACTTAAGTACAAGAAAACTGAGTTTCTTACGGTCTATGTTTTGAGCATTTCCTGTGTCCCCAGTTTTACATTCCGATGCACCTCTGCAGGTTTACTGTATACCTTGGACCGTCCCATTGGCGATGAAACACACAAATTGCATCGGAATTAAATATTAGAGACACAATGCCGACTTAAGGACAGGAAGACTGAGTCTACCTACTGTCTATGTCTTGAGCGTTTCCTGTGTCACCAGTTTTATATTCTGATGCACTTCTGCGGGTTTACTGTGTCCCTTGGACCTTCACAGTGACGATGAAACTCTGAAATTGCATCGGAATTAAATATAAGAGACACAATGCCGACTTAAGGGCAGGAAGACTGAGTCTTCCTACTCTCTATGTTTTTTAGCTTTTCCTATGTCACCAGTTTTACATTCCGATGCACCTCTGCATGTGTACTGTATCCATTGGACCTTCCCATTGACGATGAATCACAGAAATTGCATCGGAATTAAATAAAAGAGACACAATGCCGACTTAAGTAGAGGAAGACTGAGTCTTCCTACTGTCTATGTTTTGAGCGTTTCCTGTGTCACCAGTTTTACATTCCGATGCACCTCTGCTGGTTTACTGTATCCCTTGGCCTTCCCATTGACGATGAAACAACGAAATTGCATCGGAATTAAATGTAAGATACACAATGCCGACTGAAGTACAGGAAGACCGAGTCTTCCTACTGTCTATGTTTTGCGCGTTTCCTGTCTCACCAGTTTTACATTCCGATGCACCTCTGCAGGTTTACTGTATCCCTTGGGCCTTCCCATTGACGATGAAACACAGAAATTGCATCGGAATTAAATATAAGAGACACAATGCCGACTTAAGAACAGGAAGACTGAGTCTACCTACCGTCTATGTTTGAGCGTTTCCTGTGTCACCAGTTTTACATTCCGATGCACCTCTGCAGGTTTACTGTACCACTTGGACCTTCCCATTGACGATGAAACACAGAAAATATATCGGAATTAAATATAAGAGACACAATGCTGACATAAGTACAAGAAAACTGAGTCTTCTTACGGTCTATGCTTTGAGCGTTTCCTGTCTCACCAGTTTTACATTCTGTCGCACCTCTGCAGGTTTACTGTATCCCTTGGGCCTTCCCATTGACGATGATACACAGAAATTGCATCGGAATTAAATATAAGAGACACAATACCGGCTGAAGTACAGGAAGTCTGAGTCTTCTTACTGTCTATGTTTTGAGCGTTTCCTGTGTCACCAGTTTTACATTCCGATGCACCTCTGCAGGTTTACTGTATCCATTGGGCCTTCCCATTGACGATGATACACAGAAATTGCATCGGAATTAAATATAAGAGACACAACGCCGGCTGATGTGCAGGAAGACTGAGTCTTCTTACGGTCTATGCTTTGAGCGTTTCCTGTGTTACCAGTTTTACATTCCGATGCACCTCTGCAGGTTTACTGTATCCCCTGGACCTTCCAATTGGCGATGAAACACAGAAATTGCATCGGAATTAAATTTAAGAGACACAATGCCGACTTAAGAACAGGAAGACTGAGTCTACCTACCGTCCATGTTTTGAGCGTTTCCTGTGTCACCAGTTTTACATTCCGATGCACCTCTGCAGGTTTACTGTACCACTTGGACCTTCCCATTAACGATGAAACACAGAAATTGCATCGGAAATAAATATAAGAGACACAATGCCGACATAAGTACAAGATAACTGAGTCTTCTTACGGTCTATGCTTTGAGCGTTTCCTGTGTCACCACTTTTACATTCTGATGCACCTCTGTAGGTTTTCTGTATCCCTTGGGCCTTCCCATTAACGATGATACACAGAAATTGCATCGGAATTAAATATAAGAGACACAATGCCGGCTGAAGTACAGGAAGACTGGAACTTCTTATTGTCTATGTTTTGAGCGTTTCCTGTGTCACCAGTTTTACATTCCGATGCACCTCTGCAGGTTTACTGTATCCATTGGACCTTCCCATTGACGATGATACACACAAATTGCATCGGAATTAAATATAAGAGACACAATGCCGGCTGAAGTACAGGAAGACTGAGTCTTCTTACTGTCTATGTTTTGAGCGTTTCCTGTGTCACCAGTTTTACATTCCGATGCACCTCTGCAGGTTTACTGTATCCATTGGACCTTCCCATTGACGATGAAACACAGAAATTGCATCGGAATTAAATATAAGAGACACAATGCCGACTTAAGTAGAGGAAGCCTGAGTCTTCCTACTGTCTATGTTTTGAGCGTTTCCTGTGTCACCAGTTTTACATTTCGATGCACCTCTGCATGTTTACTGTATCATTTGGACCTTCCCATTGACGATGAAACACAGAAATTGCATCGGAATTAAATATAAGAAACTCAATGCCGACTGAAGTACAGGAAGACCGAGTCTCCCAACTGTCTATGTTTTGAGCGTTTCCTGTCTCACCAGTTTTACATTCCGATGCACCTCTGCATGTTTACTGTACCACTTGGACCTTCCCATTGACGATGAAACACAGAAAATACATCGGAATTAAATATAAGAGACACAATGCCGACATAAGAACAAGAAAACTGAGTCTTCTTACGGTCTATGCTTTGAGCGTTTCCTGTCTCACCAGTTTTACATTCTGATGCACCTCTGCAGGTTTACTGTATCCCTTGGGCCTTCCCATTGACGATGATACACAGAAATTGCATCGGAATTAAATATAAGAGACACAATGCCGGCTGAAGTACAGGAAGACTGAGTCTTCTTACTGTCTATGTTTTGAGCGTTTCCTGTGTCACCAGTTTTACATTCCGATGCACCTCTGCAGGTTTACTGTATCCATTGGATCTTCCCAATTACGATGAAGCACAGAAATTGCATCGGAATTAAATATAAGAGACACAATGCCGACTTAAGTAGAGGAAGCCTGAGTCTTCCTACTGTCTATGTTTTGAGCGTTTCCTGTGTCACCATTTTTACATTCCGATGCACCTCTGCATGTTTACTGTATCATTTGGACCTTCCCTGTGACGATGAAACACAGAAATTGCATCGGAATTAAATATAAGAAACACAATGCCGACCGAAGTACAGGAAGAACGTGTCTTCCAACTGTCTATGTTTTGAGCGTTTCCTGTCTCACCAGTTTTACATTCCGATGCACCTCTGCTGGTTTACTGTATCCCTTGGGCCTTCCCATTGACGATGATACACAGAAGTTGCATCGGAATTAAATATAAGAGACACAATGCCGGCTGATGTACAGGAAGACTGAGTCTTCTTACTGTCTACGCCTTGAGCGTTTCCTGTGTCACCAGTTTTACATTCCGATGCACCTCTGCAGGTTTACTGTATCCCTTGGACCTTCCCATTGGCGATGAAACACAGAAATTGCATCGGAATTAAATATAAGAGACACAATGCCGACTTAAGAACTAGAAGATTGAGTCTACCTACCGTCTATGTTTTGAGCGTTTCCTGTGTCACCAGTTTTACATTTCGATGCACCTCTGCAGGTTTACTGTACCACTTGGACCTTCCCATTGACGATGAAACACAGAAATTGCATCGGAATTAAATATAAGAGACACAATGCCGACATAAGTACAAGAAAACTGAGTCTTCTTACGGTCTATGCTTTGAGCGTTTCCTGTGTCACCACTTTTACATTCTGATGCACCTCTGTAGGTTTACTGTATCCCTTGGGTCTTCCCATTAACGACGATACACTGAAATTGCATCGGAATTAAATATAAGAGACTCAATGCCGGCTGAAGTACAGGAAGACTGAGTCTACCTACTGTCAATGATTTGAGCGTTTCCTGTGTCACCATTTTTACATTCTGATGCACTTCTGCGGGTTTACTGTGTCCCTTGGACTTTCACAGTGACGATGAAACTCTGAAATTGCATCGGAATTAAATAAAGGAGACACAATGCCGACTTAAGAGCAGGAAGACTGAGTCTTTCTACTCTCTATGTTTTTTAGCGTTTCCTATGTCACCAGTTTTACATTCCGATGCACCTCTGCAGGTTTACTCTATCCCTTGGACATTCACAGTGACGATGAAACTCTGAAATTGCATCGGAATTAAATATAAGAGACACAATGCCGACTTAAGAGCAGGAAGACTGAGTCTTCCTACTCTCTATGTTTTTTAGCGTTTCCTATGTCACCAGTTTTACATTCCGATGCACCTCTGCAGGTTTACTGTATCCATTGGACCTTCCCATTGACGATGAAACACAGAAATTGCATCGGAATTAAATATAAGAGACACAACGCCGACTTAAGTACTAGAAAACTGAGTTTCTTACGGTCTATATTTGAGCGTTTCCTGTGTCACCAGTTTTACATTCCGATGCACCTCTGCTGGTTTACTGTATCCATCGGCCTTCCCATTGACGATGAAACACAGAAATTGCATCGGAATTAAATGTAAGATACACAATGCCGGCTGAAGTACAGGAAGACCGAATGTTCCAACTGTCTATGTTTTGAGCGTTTCCTGTCTCACCAGGTTTACATTCCGATGCACCTCTGCAGGTTTACTGTATCCTTTGGACCATCCCACTGACGATGATACACAGAAATTGCCTCGGAATTAAATATAAGAGACACAATGCCGGCTGAAGTACAGGAAGACTGGAACTTCTTATTGTCTATGTTTTGAGCGTTTGCTGTGTCATCAGTTTTATTGTATCAGGTTTATTGTATCCATTGGACCTTCCCATTGACGATGAAACACAGAAATTGCATTGGAATTAAATAGAAGAGACACAACGCCGACTTAAGAACAAGAAAACTGAGTTTCTTACGGTCTATGTTTTGATCGTTTCCTGTGTCACCAGTTTTACATTCCGATGCACCCCTGCAGGTTTACTGTATCCATTGGACCTTGCCATTGACGATGAAACACAGAAATTGCATCGGAATTAAATATAAGAGACACAATGCCGACTTAAGAACAGGAAGACTGAGTCTACCTATCGTCTATGTTTGAGCGTTTCCTGTGTCACCAGTTTTACATTCCGATGCACCTCTGCAGGTTTACTGTACCACTTGGACCTTCCCATTGACGATGAAACACAGAAAATATATCGGAATTAAATATAAGAGACACAATGCCGACATAAGTACAAGAAAACTGAGTCTTCTTACGGTCTATGTTTGAGCGTTTCCTGTCTCACCAGTTTTACATTCTGATGCACCTCTGCAGGTTTACTGTATCCCTTGGGCCTTCCCATTGACGATGATACACAGAAATTGCATCGGAATTAAATATAAGAGACACAATACCGGCTGAAGTACAGGAAGACTGAGTCTTCTTACTGTCTATGTTTTGAGCGTTTCCTGTGTCACCGGTTTTACATTCCGATGCACCTCTGCAGGTTTACTGTATCCATTGGGCCTTCCCATTGACGATGATACACAGAAATTGCATCGGAATTAAATATAAGAGACACAACGCCGGCTGATGTGCAGGAAGACTGAGTCTTCTTACGGTCTATGCTTTGAGCGTTTCCTGTGTTACCAGTTTTACATTCCGATGCACCTCTGCAGGTTTACTGTATCCCCTGGACCTTCCAATTGGCGATGAAACACAGAAATTGCATCGGAATTAAATAGAAGAGACACATGCCGACTTAAGAACAGGAAGACTGAGTCTACCTACCGTCTATGTTTTGAGCGTTTCCTGTGTCACCAGTTTTACATTCCGATGCACCTCTGCAGGTTTACTGTACCACTTGGACCTTCCCATTGACGATGAAACACAGAAATTGCATCGGAATTAAATATAAGAGACACAATGCCGACATAAGAACAAGATAACTGAGTCTTCTTACTGTCTATGCTTTGAGCGTTTCCTGTGTCACCACTTTTACATTCTGATGCACCTCTGTAGGTTTACTGTATCCCTTGGGCCTTCCCATTAACGATGATACACAGAAATTGCATCGGAATTAAATATAAGAGACACAATGCCGGCTGAAGTACAGGAAGACTGGAACTTCTTATTGTCTATGTTTTGAGCGTTTCCTGTGTCACCAGTTTTACATTCCGATGCACCTCTGCAGGTTTACTGTATCCATTGGACCTTCCCATTGACGATGAAACACAGAAATTTCATCGGAATTAAATATAAGAGACACAACGCCGACTTAAGTACTAGAAAACTGAGTTTCTTACGGTCTATGTTTTGAGCGTTTCCTGTGTCACCATTTTTACATTCCGATGCACCTCTGCATGTTTACTGTATCATTTGGACCTTCCCATTGACGATGAAACACAGAAATTGCATCGGAATTAAATATAAGAAACACAATGCCGACTGAAGTACAGGAAGACCGAGTCTTCCAACTGTCTATGTTTTGAGCGTTTCCTGTCTCACCAGTTTTACATTCCGATGCACCTCTGCAGGTTTACTGTATCCCTTGGGCCTTCCCATTGACGATGATACACAGAAGTTGCATCGGAATTAAATATAAGAGACACAATGTCGGCTGATGTACAGGAAGACTGAGTCTTCTTACTGTCTGTGCTTTGAGCGTTTCCTGTGTCACCAGTTTTACATTCCGATGCACCTCTGCAGGTTTACTGTATCCCTTGGACCTTCCCATTGGCGATGAAACACAGAAATTGCATCGGAATTATATATAAGAGACACAATGCCGACTTAAGAACAGGAAGACTGAGTCTACCTACCGTCTATGTTTTGAGCGTTTCCTGTGTCACCAGTTTTACATTCCGATGCACCTCTGCAGGGTTACTGTACCACTTGGACCTTCCCATTGACGATGAAACACAGAAATTGCATCGGAATTAAATATAAGAGACACAATGCCGACATAAGTACAAGAAAACTGAGTCTTCTTACGGTCTATGCTTTGAGCGATTCCTGTGTCACCACTTTTACATTCTGATGCACCTCTGTAGGTTTACTGTATCCCTTGCGCCTTCCCATTAACGATGATATACAGAAATTCCATCGGAATTAAATATAAGAGACACAATGCCGGCTGAAGTACAGGAAGACTGAGTCTACCTACTGTCTATGATTTGAGCGTTTCCTGTGTCACCAGTTTTACATTCTGATGCACTTCTGCGGGTTTACTGTGTCCCTTGGACCTTCACAGTGACGATGAAACTCTGAAATTGCATCGGAATTAAATATAAGGGACACAGTGCCGACTTATGTGCAGGAAGACTGAGTCTTCCTACTGTCTATGTTTTGAACGTTTCCTGTGTCACCAGTTTTACATTCCGATGCACCTCTGCTGGTTTACTGTATCCCTTGGCCTTCCCATTGACGATGAAACACAGAAATTGCATCGGAATTAAATGTAAGATACACAATGCCGGCTGAAGTACAGGAAGACCGAATGTTCCTACTGTCTATGTTTTGAGCGTTTCCTGTCTCACCAGGTTTACATTCCGATGCACCTCTGCAGGTTTACTGTATCCTTTGGACCATCCCACTGACGATGATACACAGATATTGCCTCGGAATTAAATATAAGAGACACAATGCCGGCTGAAGTACAGGAAGACTGAGTCTTCTTATTGTCTATATTTTGAGCGTTTCCTGTGTCACCGGTTTTACATTCCGATGCACCTCTGCAGGTTTACTGTATCCATTGGACCTTCCCATTGACGATGAAACACAGAAATTGCATCGGAATTAAATATAAGAGACACAACGCCGACTTAAGTACTAGAAAACTGAGTTTCTTACGTTCTATATTTGAGCGTTTCCTGTGTCACCAGTTTTACATTCCGATGCACCTCTGCAGGTTTATTGTATCCATTGGACCTTCCCATTGACGATGAAACAAAGAAATTGCATCGGAATTAAATAGAAGAGACACAACGCCGACTGAAGAACAAGAAACTGAGTTTCTTACGGTCTATGTTTTGATCGTTTCCTGTGTCACCAGTTTTACATTCCGATGCACCCCTGCAGGTTTACTGTATCCATTGGACCTTCCCATTGACGATGAAACACAGAAATTGCATCGGAATTAAATATAAGAGACACAATGCCGACTTAAGAACAGGAAGACTGAGTCTACCTACCGTCTATGTTTGAGCGCTTCCTGTGTCACCAGTTTTACATACCGATGCACCTCTGCAGGTTTACTGTACCACTTGAACCTTCCCATTGACGATGAAACACAGAAAATACATCGGAATTAAATATAAGAGACACAATGCCGACATAAGTACAAGAAAACTGAGTCTTCTTACGGTCTATGCTTTGAGCGTTTCCTGTGTCACCAGTTTTACATTCTGATGCACCTCTGCAGGTTTACTGTATCCCTTGGGCCTTCCCATTGACGATGATACACAGAAATTGCATCGGAATTAAATATAAGAGACACAATGCCGGCTGAAGTACAGGAAGACTGAGTCTTCTTACTGTCTATGTTTTGAGCGTTTCCTGTGTCACCAGTTTGACATTCCGATGCACCTCTGCAGGTTTACTGTATCCATTGGACCTTCCCAATTACGATGAAGCACAGAAATTGCATCGGAATTAAATATAAGAGACACAATGCCGACTTAAGTAGAGGAAGCCTGAGTCTTCCTACTGTCTATGTTTTGAGCGTTTCCTGTGTCACCATTTTTACATTCCGATGCAACTCTGCATGTTTACTGTATCATTTGGACCTTCCCATTGACGATGAAACACAGAAATTGCATCGGAATTAAATATAAGAAACACAATGCCGACAGAAGTACAGGAAGACCGAGTCTTCCAACTGTCTGTGTTTTGAGCGTTTCCTGTCTCACCAGTTTTACATTCCGATGCACCTCTGCGGGTTTACTGTATCCCTTGGGCCTTCCCATTGACGATGATACACAGAAATTGCATCGGAATTAAATATAAGAGACACAATGCCGGCTGATGTACAGGAAGACTGAGTCTTCTTACTGTCTATGCTTTGAGCGTTTCCTGTGTCACCAGTTTTATATTCCGATGCACCTCTGCAGGTTTACTGTATCCCTTGGACCTTCCCATTGGCGATGAAACACAGAAATTGCATCGGAATTAAATATAAGAGACACAATGCCGACTTAAGAACAGGAAGACTGAGTCTACCTACCGTCTATGTTTTGAGCGTTTCCTGTGTCACCAGTTTTACATTCCGATGCACCTCTGCAGGTTTACTGTACCAGTTGGACCTTCCCATTGACGATGAAACACAGAAATTGCATCGGAATTAAATATAAGAGACACAATGCCGACATAAGTACAAGAAAACTGAGTCTTATTACGGTCTATGCTATGAGCGTTTCCTGTGTCACCACTTTTACATTCTGATGCACCTCTGTAGGTTTACTGTATCCCTTGGGCCTTCCCATTAACGATGATACACAGAAATTGCATCGGAATTAAATATAAGAGACACAATGCCGGCTGAAGTACAGGAAGACTGAGTCTTCTTATTGTCTATGTTTTGAGCGTTTCCTGTGTCACCAGTTTTACATTCCGATGCACCTCTGTAGGTTTACTGTATCTATTGGACCTTCCCATTGACGATGATACACAGAAATTGCATCGGAATTAAATATAAGAGACACAATGATGGCTGAAGTACAGGAAGACTGAGTCTTATTATTGTCTATGTTTTGAGCGTTTCCTGTGTCACCAGTTTTACATTCCGATGCACCTCTGCAGGTTTACTGTATCCATTGGACCTTGCCATTGACGATGAAACACAGAAATTGCATTGGAATTAAATAGAAGAGACACAACGCCGACTTAAGAACAAGAAAACTGAGTTTCTTACGGTCTATGTTTTGATCGTTTCCTGTGTCACCAGTTTTACATTCCGATGCACCCCTGCAGGTTTACTGTATCCATTGGACCTTGCCATTGACGATGAAACACAGAAATTGCATCGGAATTAAATATAAGAGACACAATGCCGACTTAAGAACAGGAAGACTGAGTCTACCTATCGTCTATGTTTGAGCGTTTCCTGTGTCACCAGTTTTACATTCCGATGCACCTCTGCAGGTTTACTGTACCACTTGGACCTTCCCATTGACGATGAAACACAGAAAATATATCGGAATTAAATATAAGAGACACAATGCCGACATAAGTACAAGAAAACTGAGTCTTCTTACGGTCTATGTTTGAGCGTTTCCTGTCTCACCAGTTTTACATTCTGATGCACCTCTGCAGGTTTACTGTATCCCTTGGGCCTTCCCATTGACGATGATACACAGAAATTGCATCGGAATTAAATATAAGAGACACAATACCGGCTGAAGTACAGGAAGACTGAGTCTTCTTACTGTCTATGTTTTGAGCGTTTCCTGTGTCACCGGTTTTACATTCCGATGCACCTCTGCAGGTTTACTGTATCCATTGGGCCTTCCCATTGACGATGATACACAGAAATTGCATCGGAATTAAATATAAGAGACACAACGCCGGCTGATGTGCAGGAAGACTGAGTCTTCTTACGGTCTATGCTTTGAGCGTTTCCTGTGTTACCAGTTTTACATTCCGATGCACCTCTGCAGGTTTACTGTATCCCCTGGACCTTCCAATTGGCGATGAAACACAGAAATTGCATCGGAATTAAATAGAAGAGACACATGCCGACTTAAGAACAGGAAGACTGAGTCTACCTACCGTCTATGTTTTGAGCGTTTCCTGTGTCACCAGTTTTACATTCCGATGCACCTCTGCAGGTTTACTGTACCACTTGGACCTTCCCATTGACGATGAAACACAGAAATTGCATCGGAATTAAATATAAGAGACACAATGCCGACATAAGAACAAGATAACTGAGTCTTCTTACTGTCTATGCTTTGAGCGTTTCCTGTGTCACCACTTTTACATTCTGATGCACCTCTGTAGGTTTACTGTATCCCTTGGGCCTTCCCATTAACGATGATACACAGAAATTGCATCGGAATTAAATATAAGAGACACAATGCCGGCTGAAGTACAGGAAGACTGGAACTTCTTATTGTCTATGTTTTGAGCGTTTCCTGTGTCACCAGTTTTACATTCCGATGCACCTCTGCAGGTTTACTGTATCCATTGGACCTTCCCATTGACGATGAAACACAGAAATTTCATCGGAATTAAATATAAGAGACACAACGCCGACTTAAGTACTAGAAAACTGAGTTTCTTACGGTCTATGTTTTGAGCGTTTCCTGTGTCACCATTTTTACATTCCGATGCACCTCTGCATGTTTACTGTATCATTTGGACCTTCCCATTGACGATGAAACACAGAAATTGCATCGGAATTAAATATAAGAAACACAATGCCGACTGAAGTACAGGAAGACCGAGTCTTCCAACTGTCTATGTTTTGAGCGTTTCCTGTCTCACCAGTTTTACATTCCGATGCACCTCTGCAGGTTTACTGTATCCCTTGGGCCTTCCCATTGACGATGATACACAGAAGTTGCATCGGAATTAAATATAAGAGACACAATGTCGGCTGATGTACAGGAAGACTGAGTCTTCTTACTGTCTGTGCTTTGAGCGTTTCCTGTGTCACCAGTTTTACATTCCGATGCACCTCTGCAGGTTTACTGTATCCCTTGGACCTTCCCATTGGCGATGAAACACAGAAATTGCATCGGAATTATATATAAGAGACACAATGCCGACTTAAGAACAGGAAGACTGAGTCTACCTACCGTCTATGTTTTGAGCGTTTCCTGTGTCACCAGTTTTACATTCCGATGCACCTCTGCAGGGTTACTGTACCACTTGGACCTTCCCATTGACGATGAAACACAGAAATTGCATCGGAATTAAATATAAGAGACACAATGCCGACATAAGTACAAGAAAACTGAGTCTTCTTACGGTCTATGCTTTGAGCGATTCCTGTGTCACCACTTTTACATTCTGATGCACCTCTGTAGGTTTACTGTATCCCTTGCGCCTTCCCATTAACGATGATATACAGAAATTCCATCGGAATTAAATATAAGAGACACAATGCCGGCTGAAGTACAGGAAGACTGAGTCTACCTACTGTCTATGATTTGAGCGTTTCCTGTGTCACCAGTTTTACATTCTGATGCACTTCTGCGGGTTTACTGTGTCCCTTGGACCTTCACAGTGACGATGAAACTCTGAAATTGCATCGGAATTAAATATAAGGGACACAGTGCCGACTTATGTGCAGGAAGACTGAGTCTTCCTACTGTCTATGTTTTGAACGTTTCCTGTGTCACCAGTTTTACATTCCGATGCACCTCTGCTGGTTTACTGTATCCCTTGGCCTTCCCATTGACGATGAAACACAGAAATTGCATCGGAATTAAATGTAAGATACACAATGCCGGCTGAAGTACAGGAAGACCGAATGTTCCTACTGTCTATGTTTTGAGCGTTTCCTGTCTCACCAGGTTTACATTCCGATGCACCTCTGCAGGTTTACTGTATCCTTTGGACCATCCCACTGACGATGATACACAGATATTGCCTCGGAATTAAATATAAGAGACACAATGCCGGCTGAAGTACAGGAAGACTGAGTCTTCTTATTGTCTATATTTTGAGCGTTTCCTGTGTCACCGGTTTTACATTCCGATGCACCTCTGCAGGTTTACTGTATCCATTGGACCTTCCCATTGACGATGAAACACAGAAATTGCATCGGAATTAAATATAAGAGACACAACGCCGACTTAAGTACTAGAAAACTGAGTTTCTTACGTTCTATATTTGAGCGTTTCCTGTGTCACCAGTTTTACATTCCGATGCACCTCTGCAGGTTTATTGTATCCATTGGACCTTCCCATTGACGATGAAACAAAGAAATTGCATCGGAATTAAATAGAAGAGACACAACGCCGACTGAAGAACAAGAAACTGAGTTTCTTACGGTCTATGTTTTGATCGTTTCCTGTGTCACCAGTTTTACATTCCGATGCACCCCTGCAGGTTTACTGTATCCATTGGACCTTCCCATTGACGATGAAACACAGAAATTGCATCGGAATTAAATATAAGAGACACAATGCCGACTTAAGAACAGGAAGACTGAGTCTACCTACCGTCTATGTTTGAGCGCTTCCTGTGTCACCAGTTTTACATTCCGATGCACCTCTGCAGGTTTACTGTACCACTTGAACCTTCCCATTGACGATGAAACACAGAAAATACATCGGAATTAAATATAAGAGACACAATGCCGACATAAGTACAAGAAAACTGAGTCTTCTTACGGTCTATGCTTTGAGCGTTTCCTGTGTCACCAGTTTTACATTCTGATGCACCTCTGCAGGTTTACTGTATCCCTTGGGCCTTCCCATTGACGATGATACACAGAAATTGCATCGGAATTAAATATAAGAGACACAATGCCGGCTGAAGTACAGGAAGACTGAGTCTTCTTACTGTCTATGTTTTGAGCGTTTCCTGTGTCACCAGTTTGACATTCCGATGCACCTCTGCAGGTTTACTGTATCCATTGGACCTTCCCAATTACGATGAAGCACAGAAATTGCATCGGAATTAAATATAAGAGACACAATGCCGACTTAAGTAGAGGAAGCCTGAGTCTTCCTACTGTCTATGTTTTGAGCGTTTCCTGTGTCACCATTTTTACATTCCGATGCAACTCTGCATGTTTACTGTATCATTTGGACCTTCCCATTGACGATGAAACACAGAAATTGCATCGGAATTAAATATAAGAAACACAATGCCGACAGAAGTACAGGAAGACCGAGTCTTCCAACTGTCTGTGTTTTGAGCGTTTCCTGTCTCACCAGTTTTACATTCCGATGCACCTCTGCGGGTTTACTGTATCCCTTGGGCCTTCCCATTGACGATGATACACAGAAATTGCATCGGAATTAAATATAAGAGACACAATGCCGGCTGATGTACAGGAAGACTGAGTCTTCTTACTGTCTATGCTTTGAGCGTTTCCTGTGTCACCAGTTTTATATTCCGATGCACCTCTGCAGGTTTACTGTATCCCTTGGACCTTCCCATTGGCGATGAAACACAGAAATTGCATCGGAATTAAATATAAGAGACACAATGCCGACTTAAGAACAGGAAGACTGAGTCTACCTACCGTCTATGTT
The DNA here is from genome assembly GCF_023898315.1 of Schistocerca nitens. Taxonomy (NCBI): domain Eukaryota; kingdom Metazoa; phylum Arthropoda; class Insecta; order Orthoptera; family Acrididae; genus Schistocerca; species Schistocerca nitens. Next base: position 12,336,203 of record NC_064621.1, on the reverse strand, counting down.
TTGAGCGTTTCCTGTGTCACCAGTTTTACATTCCGATGCACCTCTGCAGGTTTACTGTACCAGTTGGACCTTCCCATTGACGATGAAACACAGAAATTGCATCGGAATTAAATATAAGAGACACAATGCCGACATAAGTACAAGAAAACTGAGTCTTATTACGGTCTATGCTATGAGCGTTTCCTGTGTCACCACTTTTACATTCTGATGCACCTCTGTAGGTTTACTGTATCCCTTGGGCCTTCCCATTAACGATGATACACAGAAATTGCATCGGAATTAAATATAAGAGACACAATGCCGGCTGAAGTACAGGAAGACTGAGTCTTCTTATTGTCTATGTTTTGAGCGTTTCCTGTGTCACCAGTTTTACATTCCGATGCACCTCTGTAGGTTTACTGTATCTATTGGACCTTCCCATTGACGATGATACACAGAAATTGCATCGGAATTAAATATAAGAGACACAATGATGGCTGAAGTACAGGAAGACTGAGTCTTATTATTGTCTATGTTTTGAGCGTTTCCTGTGTCACCAGTTTTACATTCCGATGCACCTCTGCAGGTTTACTGTATCCATTGGACCTTCCCATTGACGATGAAACACAGAAATTGCATCGGAATTAAATATAAGAGACAAAACGCCGACTTAAGTACTAGAAAACTGAGTTTCTTACGGTCTATGTTTTGAGCGTTTCCTGTGTCACCAGTTTTACATTCCTATGCACCTCTGCAGGTTACCTGTATCCCTTGGACCTTCCCATTGACGATGAAACACAGAAATTGAATCGGATTTCAATATAAGAGACACAATGCCGACTTAAGTAGCGGAAGACTGAGTCTTCCTACTGTCTATGTTTTGAGCGTTTCCTGTGTCACCAGTTTTACATTCCGATGCACCTCTGCAGGTTTACAGTATCCCTTGTCCTTCCCATTGACGATGAAACTCAGAAATTGCATCGGAATTAAATATAAGAGACACAATGCCGACTTAAGAACAGGAAGACAGAGTCTTCCTACTCTCTATCTCTTTTAGCGTTTCCTGTGTCAAAAGTGATACATTCCGATGCACCTCTGCAGGTTTACTGTATCCATTGGATCTTCCCATTGACGATGAAAAACAGAAATTGCATTGGAATTAAATAGAAGAGACACAACGCCGACTTAAGAACAAGAAAACTGAGTTTCCTACGGTCTATGTTTAGAGCGTTTCCTGCGTCACCAGTTTTACATTCCGATGCACCCCTGCAGGTTTACTGTATCCATTGGACCTTCCCATTGACGATGAAACACAGAAATTGCATCGGAATTAAATATAAGAGACACAACGCCGACTTAAGTACAAGAAAACTGAGTTTCTTACGGTCTATGTTTTGAGCATTTCCTGTGTCACCAGTTTTACATTCCGATGCACCTCTGCAGGTTTACTGTATCCCTTGGACCGTCCCATTGGCGATGAAACACACAAATTGCATCGGAATTAAATATTAGAGACACAATGCCGACTTACGGACAGGAAGACTGAGTCTACCTACTGTCTATGTTTGAGCGTTTCCTGTGTCACCAGTTTTACATTCTGATGCACTTCTGCGGGTTTACTGTGTCCCTTGGACCTTCACAGTGACGATGAAACTCTGAAATTGCATCGGAATTAAATATAAGAGACACAATGCCGACTTAAGGGCAGGAAGACTGAGTCTTCCTACTCTCTATGTTTTTTAGCTTTTCCTATGTCACCAGTTTTACATTCCGATGCACCTCTGCATGTGTACTGTATCCATTGGACCTTCCCATTGACGATGAAACACAGAAATTGCATCGGAATTAAATAAAAGAGACACAACGCCGACTTAAGTACAAGAAAACTGAGTTTCTTACGGTCTATGTTTTGAGCATTTCCTGTGTCACCAGTTTTACATTCCGATGCACCTCTGCTGGTTTACTGTATCCCTTGGCCTTCCCATTGACGATGAAACAACGAAATTGCATCGGAATTAAATGTAAGATACACAATGCCGACTGAAGTACAGGAAGACCGAGTCTTCCTACTGTCTATGTTTTGCGCGTTTCCTGTCTCACCAGTTTTACATTCCGATGCACCTCTGCAGGTTTACTGTATCCCTTGGGCCTTCCCATTGACGATGATACACAGAAATTGCATCGGAATTAAATATAAGAGACACAATGCCGTCTGAAATACAGGAAGACTGAGTCTTCTTCCTGTCTATGATTTGAGCGTTTCCTGTGTCACCAGTTTTACATTCCGATGCACCCCTGCAGCTTTACTGTATCCCTTGGGCCTTCCCATTGACGATGATACACAGAAATTGCATCGGAATTAAATATAAGAGACACAGTGCCGACTTAAGTGCAGGAAGACTGAGTCTTCCTACTGTCTATGCTCTGAGCGTTTCCTGTGTCACCAGTTTTACATTCCGATGCACCTCTGCAGGTTTACTCTATCCCTTGGACCTTCACAGTGACGATGAAACTCAGAAATTGCATCGGAATTAAATATAAGAGACACAATGCCGACTTAAGAACAGGAAGACAGAGTCTTCCTACTCTCTATCTCTTTTAGCGTTTCCTGTGTCAAAAGTGATACATTCCGATGCACCTCTGCAGGTTTACTGTATCCATTGGATCTTCCCATTGACGATGAAAAACAGAAATTGCATTGGAATTAAATAGAAGAGACACAACGCCGACTTAAGAACAAGAAAACTGAGTTTCCTACGGTCTATGTTTAGAGCGTTTCCTGCGTCACCAGTTTTACATTTCGATGCACCCCTGCAGGTTTACTGTATCCATTGGACCTTCCCATTGACGATGAAACACAGAAATTGCATCGGAATTAAATATAAGAGACACAACGCCGACTTAAGTACAAGAAAACTGAGTTTCTTACGGTCTATGTTTTGAGCATTTCCTGTGTCACCAGTTTTACATTCCGATGCACCTCTGCAGGTTTACTGTATCCCTTGGACCGTCCCATTGGCGATGAAACACACAAATTGCATCGGAATTAAATATTAGAGACACAATGCCGACTTAAGGACAGGAAGACTGAGTCTACCTACTGTCTATGTTTGAGCGTTTCCTGTGTCACCAGTTTTACATTCTGATGCACTTCTGCGGGTTTACTGTGTCCCTTGGACCTTCACAGTGACGATGAAACTCTGAAATTGCATCGGAATTAAATATAAGAGACACAATGCCGACTTAAGAGCAGGAAGACTGAGTCTTCCTACTCTCTATGTTTTTTAGCTTTTCCTATGTCACCAGTTTTACATTCCGATGCACCTCTGCATGTGTACTGTATCCATTGGACCTTCCCATTGACGATGAAACACAGAAATTGCATCGGAATTAAATAAAAGAGACACAATGCCGACTTAAGTAGAGGAACACTGAGTCTTCCTACTGTCTATGTTTTGAGCGTTTCCTGTGTCACCAGTTTTACATTCCGATGCACCTCTGCTGGTTTACTGTATCCCTTGGCCTTCCCATTGACGATGAAACAACGAAATTGCATCGGAATTAAATGTAAGATACACAATGCCGACTGAAGTACAGGAAGACCGAGTCTTCCTACTGTCTATGTTTTGCGCGTTTCCTGTCTCACCAGTTTTACATTCCGATGCACCTCTGCAGGTTTACTGTATCATTTGGACCTTCCCATTGACGATGAAACACAGAAATTCCGTCGGAATTAAATATAAGAGACTCAATGCCGACTTAAGTAGAGTAAGACTGAGTCTTCCTCCTGTCTATGTTTTGAGCGTTTCCTGTGTCACCAGTTTTACATTCCGATGCACGTCTGCAGGTTTACTGTACCACTTGGACCTTCCCATAGACGATGAAACACAGAAATTGCATCGGAATTAAATATAACAGACACAATGCCGACTTAAGGACAGGAAGACTGAGTCTACCTACTGTCTATGTTTTGAGCGTTTCCTGTGTCACCAGTTTTACATTCTGATGCACTTCTGCGGGTTTACTGTGTCCCTTGGACCTTCACAGTGACGATGAAACTCTGAAATTGCATCGGAAATAAATATAAGATTGGTTCAAATGGCTCTGAGCACTATGGGACTCAACTGCTGAGGTCATAAGTCCCCTAGAACTTAGAACTACTTAAACCTAACTAACCTAAGGACAACACACACATCCATGCCCGAGGCAGGATTCGAACCTGCGACCGTAGCGATCGCGCGGTTCCAGACTGTAGCGCCAGAACCGCTCGGCCACCAGCGGCCGGCATAAATATAAGAGACACAATGCCGACTTAAGAGCAGGAAGACTGAGTCTTCCTACTCACTATGTTTTTTAGCGTTTCCTATGTCACCAGTTTTACATTCCGATGCACCTCTGCATGTGTACTGTATCCATTGGACCTTCCCATTGACGATGAAACACAGAAATTGCATCGGAATTAAATAAAAGAGACACAATGCCGACTTAAGTAGAGGAAGACTGAGTCTTCCTACTGTCTATGTTTTGAGCGTTTCCTGTGTCACCAGTTTTACATTCCGATGCACCTCTGCTGGTTTACTGTATCCCTTGGACTTCCCATTGACGATGAAACAACGAAATTGCATCGGAATTAAATGTAAGATACACAATGCCGACTGAAGTACAGGAAGACCGAGTCTTCCTACGGTCTATGTTTTGCGCGTTTCCTGTCTCACCAGTTTTACATTCCGATGCACCTCTGCAGGTTTACTGTATCCCTTGGGCCTTCCCATTGACGATGATACACAGATATTGCATCGGAATTAAATATAAGAGACACAATGCCGTCTGAAGTGCAGGAAGACTGAGTCTTCTTACTGTCTATGCTTTGAGCGTTTCCTGTGTCACCAGTTTTACATTCCGATGCACCCATGCAGGGTTACTGTATCCATTGGACCTTCCCATTGACGATGAAACACAGAAATTGCATCGGAATTAAATATAAGAGACACAATGCCGACTTAAGTAGAGGAAGCCTGAGTCTTCCTACTGTCTATGTTTTGAGCGTTTCCTGTGTCACCAGGTTTACATTCCGATGCACCTCTGCATGTTTACTGTATCATTTGGACCTTCCCATTGACGACGAAACACAGAAATTGCATCGGAATTAAATATAAGATATACGATGCCGACTGAAGTACAGGAAGACCGCGTCTTCCTACTGTCTATGTTTTGAGCGTTCCCTGTGTCACCAGTTTTACATTCCGATGCACCTCTGCAGGTTTACTCTATCCCTTGGACCTTCACAGTGACGATGAAACTCAGAAATTGCATCGGAATTAAATATAAGAGACACAATGCCGACTTAAGTAGCGGAAGACTGATTCATCCTACTCTCTATCTTTTTTAGCGTTTCCTGTGTCAAACGTTTTACATTCCGATGCACCTCGGCAGGTTTACTGTATCCATTGGACCTTCCCATTGACGATGAAACACAGAAATTGCATCGGAATTAAATAGAAGAGACACAACGCCGACTTAAGAACAAGAAAACTGAGTTTCTTACGGTCTATGTTTTGAGCGTTTCCTGTGTCACCAGTTTTACATTCCGTTGCACCCCTGCAGGATTACTGTATCCATTGGACCTTCCCATTGACGATGAAACACAGAAATTGCGTCGGAATTAAATATAAGAGACACAATGCCGACTTAAGTAGAGTAATACTGAGTCTTCCTACTGTCTATGTTCTGAGCGTTTCCTGTGTCACCAGTTTTACATTCCGATGCACCTCTGCAGGTTTACTGTACCACTTGGACCTTCCCATTGACGATGAAACACAGAAATTGCATCGGAATTAAATATAACAGACACAATGCCGACTTAAGTACAAGAAAACTGAGTCTTCTTACGGTCTATGCTTTGAGCGTTTCCTGTGTCACCAGTTTTACATTCTGATGCACCTCTGCAGGTTTACTGTATCCCTTCGGCCTTCCCATTGACGATGATACACAGAAATTGCATCGGAATTAAACATAAGAAACAAAATGCCGGCTGAAGTACAGGAAGACTTAGTCTTCTTATTGTCTATGTTTTGAGCGTTTCCTGTGTCACCAGTTTTACATTCTGATGCACTTCTGCGGGTTTACTGTGTCCCTTGGACCTTCACAGTGACGATGAAACTCTGAAATTGCATCGGAATTAAATATAAGAGACACAATGCCGACTTAAGGGCAGGAAGACTGAGTCTTCCTACTCTCTATGTTTTTTAGCTTTTCCTATGTCACCAGTTTTACATTCCGATGCACCTCTGCATGTGTACTGTATCCATTGGACCTTCCCATTGACGATGAAGCACAGAAATTGCATCGGAATTAAATAAAAGAGACACAATGCCGACTTAAGTAGAGGAAGACTGAGTCTTCCTACTGTCTATGTTTTGAGCGTTTCCTGTGTCACCAGTTTTACATTCCGATGCACCTCTGCTGGTTTACTGTATCCCTTGGCCTTCCCATTGACGATGAAACAACGAAATTGCATCGGAATTAAATGTAAGATACACAATGCCGACTGAAGTACAGGAAGACCGAGTCTTCCTACTGTCTATGTTTTGCGCGTTTCCTGTGTCACCAGTTTTACATTCTGATGCACCTCTGCAGCTTTACTGTATCCCTTGGGCCTTCCCATTGACGATGAAACACAGAAATTGCATCGGAATTAAATATAAGAGACACAACGCCGACTTAAGTACAAGAAAACTGAGTTTCTTACGGTCTATGTTTTGAGCATTTCCTGTGTCACCAGTTTTACATTCCGATGCACCTCTGCAGGTTTACTGTATCCCTTGGACCGTCCCATTGGCGATGAAACACACAAATTGCATCGGAATTAAATATTAGAGACACAATGCCGACTTAAGGACAGGAAGACTGAGTCTACCTACTGTCTATGTTTTGAGCGTTTCCTGTGTCACCAGTTTTACATTCTGATGCACTTCTGCGGGTTTACTGTGTCCCTTGGACCTTCACAGTGACGATGAAGCTCTGAAATTGCATCGGAATTAAATATAAGAGACACAATGCCGACTTAAGGGCAGGAAGACTGAGTCTTCCTACTCTCTATGTTTTTTACCTTTTCCTATGTCACCAGTTTTACATTCCGATGCACCTCTGCATGTGTACTGTATCCATTGGACCTTCCCATTGACGATGAAACACAGAAATTGCATCGGAATTAAATAAAAGAGACACAATGCCGACTTAAGTAGAGGAAGACTGAGTCTTCCTACTGTCTATGTTTTGAGCGTTTCCTGTGTCACCAGTTTTACATTCTGATGCACTTCTGCGGGTTTACTGTGTCCCTTGGACCTTCACAGTGACGATGAAACTCTGAAATTGCATCGGAATTAAATATAAGAGACACAATGACGACTTAAGAGCAGGAAGACTGAGTCTTCCTACACTCTTTTTTTTTAGCGTTTCCTATGTCATCAGTTTTACATTCCGATGCACCTCTGCAGGTTTACTGTATCCCTTGGGCCTTCCCATTGACGATGATACACAGAAATTGCATCGGAATTAAATATAAGAGACACAATGCCGGCTGAAGTACAGGAAGACTGAGTCTTCTTACTGTCTATGATTTGAGCGTTTCCTGTGTCACCAGTTTTTCATTCCGATGCACCCCTGCAGGTTTACTGTATCCATTGGACCTTCCCATTGACGATGAAACAAAGAAATTGCATCGGAATTAAATATAAGAGACACAATGCCGACTTAAGTACAGGAAGACAGAGTCTTCCTACTGTCTATGTTTTGAGCGTTTCCTGTGTCACCAGTTTTACATTCCGATGCACCTCTGCAGGTTTTGCTGTGTCCCTTGGCCTTCCCATTGACAATGAAACACAGAAATTGCATCGGAATTAAATAGAAGAGACACAACGCCGACTTAAGAACAAGAAAACTGAGTTTCTTACGGTCTATGATTTGAGCGTTTCCTGTGTCACCAGTTTTACATTCCGATGCATCCCTGCAGGTTTACTGTATCCATTGAACTTTCCCATTGACGATGAAACACAGAAATTGCATCGGAATTAAATATAAGAGACACAATGCCGACTTAAGTAGAGTAAGACTGAGTCTTCCTACTGTCTATGTTTTGAGCGTTTCCTGTGTCACCAGTTTTACATTCCGATGCACCTCTGCAGGTTTACTGTACCACTTGGACCTTCCCATTGACGATGAAACACAGAAATTGCATCGGAATTAAATATAACAGACACAATGCCGACATAAGTACAAGAAAACTGAGTCTTCTTACGGTCTATGCTTTGAGCGTTTCCTGTGTCACCAGTTTTACATTCTGATGCACCTCTGCAGCTTTACTGTATCTCTTGGGCCTTCCCATTGACGATGATACACAGAAATTGCATCGGAATTAAATATAAGAAACAAAATGCCGGCTGAAGTACAGGAAGACATAGTCTTCTTATTGTCTATGTTTTGAGCGTTTCCTGTGTCACCCGTTTTACATTCCGATGCACCTCTGCAGGTTTACTGTATCCATTGGACCTTCCCATTGACGATGAAACACAGAAATTGCATCGGAATTAAATATAAGAGCCACAACGCCGACCTTAGTACAAGAAAACTGAGCTTCTTACGGTCTATGCTTTGAGCATTTCCTGTGTCACCAGTTTTACATTCCGATGCACCTCTGCAGGTTTACTGTATCCCTTGGACCGTCCCATTGGCGATGAAACACACAAATTGCATCGGAATTAAATATTAGAGACACAATGCCGACTTAAGGACAGGACGACTGAGTCTACCTACTGTCTATGTTTTGAGTGTTTCCTGTGTCACCAGTTTTAGATTCTGATGCACCTCTGCATGTGTACTGTATCCATTGGACCTTCCCATTGACGATGAAGCACAGAAATTGCATCGGAATTAAATAAAAGAGACACAATGCTGACATAAGTAGAGGAAGACTGAGTCTTCCTACTGTCTATGTTTTGAGCGTTTCCTGTGTCACCAGTTTTACATTCCGATGCACCTCTGCTGGTTTACTGTATCCCTTGGCCTTCCCATTGACGATGAAACAACGAAATTGCATCGGAATTAAATGTAAGATACACAATGCCGACTGAAGTACAGGAAGACCGAGTCTTCCTACTGTCTATGTTTTGCGCGTTTCCTGGTTCACCAGTTTTACATTCCGATGCACCTCTGCAGGTTTACTGTATCATTTGGACCTTCCCATTGACGATGATACACAGAAATTGCGTCGGAATTAAATATAAGAGACACAATGCCGACTTAAGTAGAGTAAGACTGAGTCTTCCTCCTGTCTATGTTTTGAGCGTTTCCTGTGTCACCAGTTTTACAATCCGATGCACCTCTGCAGGTTTACTGTACCACTTGGACCGTCCCATTGACGATGAAACACAGAAATTGCATCGGAATTAAATATAACAGACACAATGCCGACTTAAGGACAGGAAGACTGAGTCTACCTACTGTCTATGTTTTGAGCGTTTCCTGTGTCACCAGTTTTACATTCTGATGCACTTCTGCGGGTTTACTGTGTCCCTTGGACCTTCACAGTGACGATGAAACTCTGAAATTGCATCGGAAATAAATATAAGAGACACAATGCCGACTTAAGAGCAGGAAGACTGAGTCTTCCTACTCTCTATGTTTTTTAGCGTTTCCTATGTCACCAGTTTTACATTCCGATGCACCTCTGCATGTGTACTGTATCCATTGGACCTTCCCATTGACGATGAAACACAGAAATTGCATCGGAATTAAATAAAAGAGACACAATGCCGACTTAAGTAGAGGAAGACTGAGTCTTCCTACTGTCTATGTTTTGAGCGTTTCCTGTGTCACCACTTTTACATTCCGATGCACCTCTGCTGGTTTACTGTATCCCTTGGCCTTCCCATTGACGATGAAACAACGAAATTGCATCGGAATTAAATGTAAGATACACAATGCCGACTGAAGTACAGGAAGACCGATTCTTCCTACTGTCTATGTTTTGCGCGTTTCCTGTCTCACCAGTTTTACATTCCGTTGCACCTCTGCAGGTTTACTGTATCCCTTGGGCCTTCCCATTGACGATGATACACAGAAATTGCATCGGAATTAAATATAAGAGACACAATGCCGTCTGAAGTGCAGGAAGACTCAGTCTTCTTACTGTCTATGCTTTGAGCGTTTCCTGTGTCACCAGTTTTACATTCCGATGCACCCCTGCAGGTTTACTGTATCCATTGGACCTTCCCATTGTCGATGAAACACAGAAATTGCATCGGAATTAAATATAAGAGACACAATGCCGACTTAAGTAGAGGAAGCCTGAGTCTTGCTACTGTCTATGTTTTGAGCGTTTCCTGTGTCACCAGTTTTATATTCCGATGCACCTCTGCATGTTTACTGTATCATATGGACCTTCCCATTGACGACGAAACACAGAAATTGCATCGGAATTAAATATAAGATATACGATGCCGACTGAAGTACAGGAAGACCGCGTCTTCCTACTGTCTATGTTTTGAGCGTTTCCTGTGTCACCAGTTTTACATTCCGATGCACCTCTGCAGGTTTACTCTATCCCTTGGACCTTCACAGTGACGATGAAACTCAGAAATTGCATCCGAATTAAATATAAGAGAGACAATGCCGACTTAAGTAGCGGAAGACTGAGTCATCCTACTCTCTATATTTTTTAGCGTTTCCTGTGTCAAACGTTTTACATTCCGATGCTCCTCGGCAGGTTTACTGTATCCATTGGACCTTCCCATTGACGATGAAACACAGAAATTGCATCGGAATTAAATAGAAGAGACACAACGTCGACTTAAGAACAAGAAAACTGAGTTTCTTACGGTCTATGTTTTGAGCGTTTCCTGTGTCACCAGTTTTACATTCCGATGCACCCCTGCAGGATTACTGTATCCATTGGACCTTCCCATCGACGATGAAACACAGAAATAGCGTCGGAATTAAATATAAGAGACACAATGCCGTCTTAAGTAGAGTAAGACTGAGTCTTCCTACTGTCTATGTTTTGAGCGTTTCCTGTGTCACCAGTTTTACATTCCGATGCACCTCTGCAGGTTTACTGTACCACTTGGACCTTCCCATTGACGATGAAACACAGAAATTGCATCGTAATTAAATATAACAGACACAATGCCGACTTAAGTACAAGAAAACTGAGTCTTCTTACGGTCTATGCTTTGAGCGTTTCCTGTGTCACCAGTTTTACATTCTGATGCACCTCTGCAGGTTTACTGTATCCCTTCGGCCTTCCCATTGACGATGATACACAGAAATTGCATCGGAATTAAATATAAGAAACAAAATGCCGGCTGAAGTACAGGAAGACTTAGTCTTCTTATTGTCTATGTTTTGAGCGTTTCCTGTGTCACCCGTTTTACATTCCGATGCACCTCTGTAGGTTTACTGTATCCATTGGAACTTCCCATTGACGACGAAACACAGAAATTGCATCGGAATTAAATATAAGAGACACAACGCCGACTTAAGTACAAAAAAACTGAGTTTCTTACGGTCTATGTTTTCAGCATTTCCTGTGTCACCAGTTTTACATTCCGATGCACCTCTGCAGGTTTACTGTATCCCTTGGACCGTCCCATTAGCGATGAAACACAGAAATTGCATCGGAATTAAATATTAGAGACACAATGCCGACTTAAGGACAGGAAGACTGAGTCTACCTACTGTCTATGTTTTGAGCGTTTCCTGTGTCACCAGTTTTACATTCTGATGCACTTCTGCGGGTTTACTGTGTCCCTTGGACCTTCACAGTGACGATGAAACTCTGAAATTGCATCGGAATTAAATATAAGAGACACAATGCCGACTTAAGAGCAGGAAGACTGAGTCTTCCTACTCTCTATGTTTTTTAGCGTTTCCTATGTCACCAGTTTTACATTCCGATGCACCTCTGCATGTGTACTGTATCCATTGGACCTTCCCATTGACGATGAAACACAGAAATTGCATCGGAATTAAATAAAAGAGACACAATGCCGACTTAAGTAGAGGAAGACTGCGTCTTCCTACTGTCTATGTTATGAGCGTTTCCTGTGTCACCAGTTTTACATTCCGATGCACCTCTGCTGGTTTACCATATCCCTTGGCCTTCCCATTGACGATGAAACAACGAAATTGCATCGGAATTAAATGTAAGATACACAATGCCGATTGAAGTACAGGAAGACCGAGTCTTCCTACTGTCTATGTTTTGAGCGTTTCCTGTGTCACCAGTTTTACATTCCGATGCACCTCTGCAGGTTCACTGTACCACTTGGACCTTCCCATTGACGATGAAACACAGAAATTGCATCGGAATTAAATATAAGAGACACAATGCCGACATAAGTACAGGAAAACTGAGTCTTCTTACGGTCTATGCTTTGAGCTTTTCCTGTGTCACCAGTTTTACATTCTGATGCACCTCTGCAGGTTTACTGTATCCCTTGGGCCTTCCCATTGACGGTGATACACAGAAATTGCATCGGAATTAAATATAAGAGACACAATGCCGGCTGAAGTACAGGAAGGCTGAGTCTTCTTACTGTCTATGCTTTGAGCGTTTCCTGTGTCACCAGTTTTACATTCCGATGCACCTCTGCAGGTTAACTTTATCACTTGGACCTTCCCATTGGCGATGAAACACAGAAATTGCATCGGAATTAAATATAAGAGACACAATGCCGACTTAAGAACAGGAAGACTGAATCTACCTACCGTCTATGTTTGAGCGTTTCCTGTGTCACCAGTTTTACATTCCGATGCACCTCTGCAGGTTTACTGTACCACTTGGACCTTCCCATTGACGATGAAACACAGAAATTGCATCGGAATTAAATATAAGAGACACAATGCCGACATAAGTACAAGAAAACTGAGTCCTCTTACGGTCTATACTTTGAGCGTTTCCTTTCTCACCAGTTTTACATTCTGATGCACCTCTGTAGGTTTACTGTATCCCTTGGGCCTTCCCATTGACGATGATACACAGAAATTACATCGGAATTAAATATAAGAGACACAATGCCGGATGAAGTACAGGAAGTCTGAGTCTTCTTATTGTCTATGCTTTGAGCGTTTCCTGTGACACCAGTTTTACATTCCGATGCACCTCTGCAAGTTTACTGTATCCATTGGACCTTCCCATTGACGATGAAGCACAGAAATTGCATCGGAATTAAATATAAGAGACACAACGCCGACTTAAGTACTAGAAAACTGAGTTTCTTACGGTCTATGTTTTGAGCGTTTCCTGTGTCACCAGTTTTACATTCCGATGCACCTCTGCAGGTTTACTGTATCCCTTGGACCTTCCCATTGACGATGAAACACAGAAATTGCATCGGATTTCAATATAAGAGACACAATGCCGACTTAAGTTGCGAAAGACTGAGTCTTCCTACTGTCTATGTTTTGAGCGTTTCCTGTGTCACCAGTTTTACATTCCGATGCACCTCTGCAGGTTTACTGTATCCCTTGGCCTTCCCATTGACGATGAAACACAGAAATTGCAACGGAATTAAATATAAGAGACGCAATGCCGACTTAAGTACAGGAAGACTGAGTCTTCCTACTGTCTATGTTTTGAGCGTTTCCTGTGTCACCAGTTTTACATTCCGATGCACCTCTGCAGGTTAACTGTATCCCTTGGCCTTCCCATTGACGATGAAACACGGAAATTGCAACGGAATTAAATATAAGAGACACAATGCCGACATAAGTACAGGAAGACTGTGTCTTCCTACTGTCTATGTTTTGAGCGTTTCCTGTGTCACCAGTTTTACATTCCGATGCACCTCTGCAGGTTTACTGTATCCCTTGGCATTCCCATTGACGATGAAACACAGAAATTGCATCGGAATTAAATATAAGAGACACAGTGTCGACTTAAGTACAGGAAGACTGAGTATTCCTACTGTCTATGTTTTGAGCGTTTCCTGTGTCACCAGTTTTACATTCCGATGCACCTCTGCAGGTTTACTGTGTCCGTTGGACCTTCCCATTGACGATGAAACACGGAAATTGCAACGGAATTAAATATAAGAGACACAGTGCCGACTTAAGTGCAGGAAGACTGAGTCTTCCTAGTGTCTATGTTCTGAGCGTTTCCTGTGTCACCAGTTTTACATTCCGAATCACCTCTGCAGGTTTACTCTATCCCTTTGACCTTCACAGTGACGATGATACACAGAAATTGCATCGGAATTAAATATAAGAGACACAATGCCGACTAAAGAACAGGAAGACTGAGTCTTCCTACCCTCTATCTTTTTTAGCGTTTCCTGTGTCAAAAGTTTTACATTCCGATGCACCTCTGCAGGTTTACTGTATCCATTGGACCTTCCCATTGACGATGAAACACAGAAATTACATCGGAATTAAATAGAAGAGACACAACGCCGACTTAAGAACAGGAAAACTGAGTTTCTTACGGTCTATGTTTTGAGAGTTTCCTGTGTCACCAGTTTTACATTCCGATGCACCCCTGCAGGTTTACTGTATCCATTGGACCTTCCCATTGACGATGAAACACAGAAATTGCATCGTAATTAAATATAAGAGACACAATGCCGACTTAAGTAGAGGAAGCCTGAGTCTTCCTACTGTCTATGTTTTGAGCGTTTCCTGTGTCACCAGTTTTACATTCCGATGCACCTCTGCATGTTTACTGTATCATTTGGACCTTCCCATTGACGATGAAACACAGAAATTGCATCGGAATTAAATATAAGCTACACAATGCCAACCGAAGTACAGGAAGACCGAGTCTTCCTACTGTCTATGTTTTGAGCGTTTCCTGTCTCACCAGTTTTACATTCCGATGCACCTCTGCAGGTTTACTGTATCCCTTGGGCCTTCCCATTGACGATGATACACAGAAATTGCATCGGAATTAAATATAAGAGACACATGGCCGGCTGAAGTACAGGAAGACTGAGTCTTCTTACTGTCTATGCTTTGAGCGTTTTCTGTGTCACCAGTTTTACATTCCGATGCACCTCTGCAAGTTTACTGTATCCCTTGGACCTTCCCATTGGCGATGAAACACAGAAATTGAAACGGAATTAAATATAAGAGAGACAATGCCGACTTAAGAACAGGAAGACTGAGTCCACCTACCGTCTATGTTTTGAGCGTTTCCTGTGTCACCAGTTTTACATTCCGGTGCACCTCTGCAGGTTTACTGTACCACTTGGACCTTCCCATTGACGATGAAACACAGAAATTGCATCGGAATTAAATATAAGAGACACAATGCCGACATATGTACAAGAAAACTGAGTCTTCTTACGGTCTATGCTTTGAGCGTTTCCTGTGTTTCCAGTTTTACATTCTGATGCACCTCTGTAGGATTACTGTATTCCTTGGGCCTTCCCATTGACGATGATACACAGAAATTGCATCGTAATTAAATATAAGAGACACAATGCCGGCTGAAGTACAGGAAGACTGAGTCTTCTTATTGTCTATGTTTTGAGCGTTTCCTGTTTCACCAGTTTTACATTCCGATGCACCTCTGCAGGTTTACTGTACCCATTGGACATTCCCATTGACGATGAAACACAAATTGCATCGGAATTAAATAGAAGAGACACAACGCCGACTTAAGTACTAGAAACCTAAGTTTCTTACGTTCTATGTTTTGAGCGTTTCCTGTGTCACCAGTTTTACATTCCGATGCACCTCTGCAGCTTTACTGTATCCCTTGGACCTTCCCATTGACGATGAAACACAGAATTTGCATCGGAATTAAATATAAGAGACACAATGCCGACTTAAGTAGCGGAAGACTGAGTCTTCCTACTGTCTATGTGTTGAGCGTTTCCTGTGTCACCAGTTTTACATTCCGATGCACCTCTGCAGGTTTACTCTATCCCTTTTACCTTCACAGTGACGATGATACACAGAAATTGCATCGGAATTAAATATAAGAGACACAGTGCCGGCTGAAGTACAGGAAGACTGAGTCTTCTTACTGTCGATGCTTTGAGCGTTTCCTGTGTCACCAGTTTTACATTCCGATGCACCTCTGCAGGTTTACTGTATCCCTTAGACCTTCCCATTGGCAATGAGACACAGAAATTGCATCGGAATTAAATATAAGAGAGACAATGCCGACTTGAGAACAGGAAGACTGAGTCTACCTACCGTCTATGTTTTGAGCGTTTCCTGTGTCACCAGTTTTACATTCCGATGCACCTCTGCAGGTTTACTGTACCACTTAGACCTTCCCATTGACGATGAAACACAGAAATTGCATCGGAATTAAATATAAGAGACACAATGCCGACATAAGTACAAGAAAACTGAGTCTTCTTAAGGTCTATGCTTTGAGCGTTTCCTGTGTCACCAGTTTTACATTCTGATGCACCTCCGTAGGTTTACTGTATACCTTGGGCCTTCCCATTGACGATGATACACAGAAATTGCATCGGAATTAAATATAAGAGACACAATGCCGGCTGAAGTACAGGAAGACTGAGTCTTCTTATTGTCTATGTTTGAGCGTTTCCTGTGTCAGCAGTTTTACATTCCGAAGCACCTCTGCAAGTTTACTGTAAGCATTGGACCACCCCATTGACGATGAAACACAGAAATTGCATCGGAATTAAATATAAGAGACACAAAGCCGACTTAAGTACTAGAAAACTAAGTTTCTTACGATCTATGTTTTGAGCGTTTCCTGTGTCACCAGTTTTACATTCCGATGCACCTCTGCAGGTTTACTGTATCCCTTGGACTTACCCATTGACGATGAAACACAGAAATTGCAACGGAATTAAATATAAGAGACACAATGCCGACTTATGTACAGGAAGACTGAGTCTTCCTACTGTCTATGGTTTGAGCGTTTCCCGTGTCACCAGTTTTACATTCCGATGCACCTCTGCAGGTTTACTGTATCCCTCGGCCTTCCCATTGACGATTAAACACAGAAATTGCATCGGAATTAAATATAAGAGACACAATGCCGCCTTAAGTACAAGAAAATTGAGGCTTCTTAGGGTCTATGTTTTGAGCGCTTCCTGTGTCACCAGTTTTACATTCCGATGCACCTCTGCAGGTTTACTGTATCCATTGGACATTCCCATTGACGATGAAACACAGAAATTCCATCGGAATTAAATATAAGAGACACAATGCCGACTTAAGTAGAGGAAGCCTGAGTCTTCCTACTGTCTATATTTTGAGCGTTTCCTGTGTCACCAGTTTTACATTCCGATGCACCTCTGCATGTTTACTGTATCATTTGGACCTTCCCATTGACGATGAAACACATAAATTGCATCGGAATTAAATATAAGATACACAATGCCGACTGAAGTACAGGAAGACCGAGTCTTCCTACTTTCTATGTTTTGAGCGTTTCCTGTCTCACCAGTTTTACATTCCGATGCACCTCTGCAGGTTTACTGTATCTCTTGGGCCTTCCCATTGACGATGATACACAGAAATTGCATCGGAATTAAATATAAGAGACACAATGCCAGCTGAAGTACAGGAAGAGTGAGTCTTCTTACTGTCTATGCTTTTAGCGTTTCCTGTGTCACCAGTTTTACATTCCGAAGAACCTCTGCAGGTTTACTGTATCCCTTGGACCTTCCCATTGGCGATGAAACACAGAAATTGCGTCGGAATTAAATGTAAGAGACACAATGCCGGCTTAAGAACAGGAAGACTGAGTCTACCTACCGTCTATGTTTTGACCGTTTCCTGTGTCACCAGTTTTACATTCCGATGCACCTCTGCAGGTTTACTGTACCACTTGGACCTACCCATTGACGATGAAACACAAAAATTGCATCGGAATTAAATATAAGAGACACAATGCCGACATAAGTACAAGAAAACTGAGTCTTCTTACGGTCTATGTTTTGAGCGTTTCCTGTGTCACCAGTTTTACATTCTGATGGACCTCTGTAGGTTTACTGTATCCCTTGGGCCTTCCCATTGACGATGATACACAGAAATTGCGTCGGAATTAAATATAAGAGACACAATGCCGGCTGAAGTACAGGAAGACTGAGTCTCCTTATTGTCTATGTTTTGAGCATTTCCTGTGTCACCAGTTTTACATTCCGATGCACCTCTGCAGGTTTACTGTATCCATTGGACCTTCCCATTGACGATGAAACCCAGAAATTGCATCGGAATTAAATATAAGAGACACAACGCCGACGTAAGTACTAGAAAACTGAGTTTCTTACGGTCTATGTTTTGAGCGTTTCCTGTGTCACCAGTTTTACATTCCGATGCACCTCTGCAGGTTTACTGTATCCCTTGGACCTTCCCATTGACGATGAAACACAGAATTGGCATCGGTATTAAATATAAGAGACACAACGCCGACTGAAGTACAAGAAAACTGAGTCCTCTTTTGGTCTATGTTATGAGCGCTTCCTGTGTCACCAGTTTCACATTCCGATGCACCTCTGCAGGTCTCCTGTATCATTTGGACCTTCCCATTGACGATGAAACACAGAAATTACATCGGATTTCAATATAAGAGACACAATGCCCACTTAAGTAGCGGAAGACTGAGTCTTCCTACTGTCTATGTTTTGAGCGTTTCCTGTGTCACCAGTTTTACATTCCGATGCACCTCTCCAGGTTTACTGTATCCCTTGGCTTTCCCATTGACGATGAAACACAGAAATTGCAACGGAATTAAATATAAGAGACACAATGCCGACTTAAGTACAGGAAACTGAGTCTACCTACTGTCTATGTTTTGAGCGTTTCCTGTGTCACGAGTTTTACGTTCCGATGCACCTCTGCAGGTTTACTGTGTCCCTTGGACCTTCCCATTGGCGATAAAACACAGAAATTGCATCGGAATTAAATATAAGAGACACAATGCCGCCTTAAGTACAAGAAAATTGAGGCTTCTTAGGGTCAATGTTTTGAGCGCTTCCTGTGTCACCAGTTTTACATTCCGATGCACCTCTGCAGGTTTACTGTATCCCTTGGACATTCACAGTGACGATGAAACTCTGAAATTGCATCGGATTTCAATATAAGAGACACAATGCCCACTTAAGTAGCGGAAGACTGAGTCTTCCTACTCTCTATGTTTTTTAGCGTTTCCTATGTCACCAGTTTTACATTCCGATGCGTCTCTGCAGGTTTACTGTATCCCTTGGACCTTCCCATTGACGATGAAACACAGAAATTGCAACTTAATTAAATATAAGAGACACAATGCCGACTTAAGTACAGGAAGACTGAGTCTTCCTACTGTCTATCGTTTGAGCGTTTCCCGTGTCACCAGTTTTACATTCCGATGCACCTCTGCAGCTTTACTGTATCCCTCGGCCTTCCCATTGACGATGAATCACAGAAATTGCATCGGAATTAAGTATAAGAGACACAGTGCCGACTTAAGTGCAGCAAGACTGAGTCTTCCTATTGTCTATGTACTGAGCGTTTCCTGTGTCACCAGTTTTACATTCCGATGCACCTCTGCATGTTTACTGTATCATTTGGACCTTCCCATTGACGATGAAACACATAAATTGCATCGGAATTAAATATAAGATACACAATGCCGACTGAAGTACAGGAAGACCGAGTCTTCCTACTTTCTATGTTTTGAGCGTTTCCTGTGTCACCAGTTTTACATTCCGATGCACCTCTGCAGGTTTACTGTATCCATTGGACCTTCCCATTGACGATGAAACCCAGAAATTGCATCGGAATTAAATATAAGAGACACAACGCCGACTTAAGAACAAGAAAACTAAGTTTCTTACGGTCTATGTTTTGAGCGTTTCCTGTGTCACCAGTTTTACATTCCGATGCACCCCTGCGGGTTTACCGTATCCATTGGACCTTCCCATTGGCGATGAAACACAGAAATTGCATCGGAATTAAATATAAGAGACACAATGCCGACTTAAGTAGAGGAAGCCTGAGTCTTCCTACTGTTTATGTTTTGAGCGTTTCCTGAGTCACCAGTTTTACATTCCGATGCACCTCTGCAGGTTTACTGTATCCCTTGGATCTTCCCATTGACGATGAAACACAGAATTTGCATCGGAATTATATATAAGAGACACAACGCCGACTGAAGTACAAGAAAACTGAGTCCTCTTACGGTCCATGTTCTGAGCGCTTCCTGTGTCACCAGTTTTTCATTCCGATGCACCTCTGCAGGTTTCCTGTATCCCTTGGACGTTCCCATTGACGATGAAACACAGAAATTGCGTCGGATTTCAATATAAGAGACACAATGCCGACTTAAGTAGCGGAAGACTGAGTTTTCCTACTGTCTATGTGTTGAGTGTTTCCTATTTCACCAGTTTTACATTCCGATGCACCTCTGCAGGTTTACTGTGTCCCTTGGACCTTCCCATTGGCGATGAAACACAGAAATTGCATCGGAATTAAATAGAAGAGACACAATGCCGCCTTAAGTACAAGAAAATTGGGGCTTCTTAGGGTCTATGTTTTGAGCGCTTCCTGTGTCACCAGTTTTACATTCCGATGCACCTCTGTAGGTTTACTGTATCCCTTGGACCTTCCCATTGACGATGAAACACAGAAATTGCAACGGAATTAAATATAAGAGACACAATGCCGACTTAAGTAGAGGAAGCCTGAGTCTTCCTACTGTCTATGTTTTGAGCGTTTCCTGTGTCACCAGGTTTACATTCCGATGCACCTCTGCATGTTTACTGTATCATTTGGACCTTCCCATTGACGACGAAACACAGAAATTGCATCGGAATTAAATATAAGATATACGATGCCGACTGAAGTACAGGAAGACCGCGTCTTCCTACTGTCTATGTTTTGAGCGTTCCCTGTGTCACCAGTTTTACATTCCGATGCACCTCTGCAGGTTTACTCTATCCCTTGGACCTTCACAGTGACGATGAAACTCAGAAATTGCATCGGAATTAAATATAAGAGACACAATGCCGACTTAAGTAGCGGAAGACTGATTCATCCTACTCTCTATCTTTTTTAGCGTTTCCTGTGTCAAACGTTTTACATTCCGATGCACCTCGGCAGGTTTACTGTATCCATTGGACCTTCCCATTGACGATGAAACACAGAAATTGCATCGGAATTAGATAGAAGAGACACAACGCCGACTTAAGAACAAGAAAACTGAGTTTCTTACGGTCTATGTTTTGAGCGTTTCCTGTGTCACCAGTTTTACATTCCGATGCACCCCTGCAGGATTACTGTATCCATTGGACCTTCCCATTGACGATGAAACACAGAAAT
The DNA here is from genome assembly GCF_023898315.1 of Schistocerca nitens. Classification (NCBI taxonomy): domain Eukaryota; kingdom Metazoa; phylum Arthropoda; class Insecta; order Orthoptera; family Acrididae; genus Schistocerca; species Schistocerca nitens. Next base: position 12,314,939 of record NC_064621.1, on the reverse strand, counting down.
TGCGTCGGAATTAAATATAAGAGACACAATGCCGACTTAAGTAGAGTAATACTGAGTCTTCCTACTGTCTATGTTCTGAGCGTTTCCTGTGTCACCAGTTTTACATTCCGATGCACCTCTGCAGGTTTACTGTACCACTTGGACCTTCCCATTGACGATGAAACACAGAAATTGCATCGGAATTAAATATAACAGACACAATGCCGACTTAAGTACAAGAAAACTGAGTCTTCTTACGGTCTATGCTTTGAGCGTTTCCTGTGTCACCAGTTTTACATTCTGATGCACCTCTGCAGGTTTACTGTATCCCTTCGGCCTTCCCATTGACGATGATACACAGAAATTGCATCGGAATTAAACATAAGAAACAAAATGCCGGCTGAAGTACAGGAAGACTTAGTCTTCTTATTGTCTATGTTTTGAGCGTTTCCTGTGTCACCAGTTTTACATTCTGATGCACTTCTGCGGGTTTACTGTGTCCCTTGGACCTTCACAGTGACGATGAAACTCTGAAATTGCATCGGAATTAAATATAAGAGACACAATGCCGACTTAAGGGCAGGAAGACTGAGTCTTCCTACTCTCTATGTTTTTTAGCTTTTCCTATGTCACCAGTTTTACATTCCGATGCACCTCTGCATGTGTACTGTATCCATTGGACCTTCCCATTGACGATGAAACACAGAAATTGCATCGGAATTAAATAAAAGAGACACAATGCCGACTTAAGTAGAGGAAGACTGAGTCTTCCTACTGTCTATGTTTTGAGCGTTTCCTGTGTCACCAGTTTTACATTCCGATGCACCTCTGCTGGTTTACTGTATCCCTTGGCCTTCCCATTGACGATGAAACAACGAAATTGCATCGGAATTAAATGTAAGATACACAATGCCGACTGAAGTACAGGAAGACCGAGTCTTCCTACTGTCTATGTTTTGCGCGTTTCCTGTGTCACCAGTTTTACATTCTGATGCACCTCTGCAGCTTTACTGTATCCCTTGGGCCTTCCCATTGACGATGAAACACAGAAATTGCATCGGAATTAAATATAAGAGACACAACGCCGACTTAAGTACAAGAAAACTGAGTTTCTTACGGTCTATGTTTTGAGCATTTCCTGTGTCACCAGTTTTACATTCCGATGCACCTCTGCAGGTTTACTGTATCCCTTGGACCGTCCCATTGGCGATGAAACACACAAATTGCATCGGAATTAAATATTAGAGACACAATGCCGACTTAAGGACAGGAAGACTGAGTCTACCTACTGTCTATGTTTTGAGCGTTTCCTGTGTCACCAGTTTTACATTCTGATGCACTTCTGCGGGTTTACTGTGTCCCTTGGACCTTCACAGTGACGATGAAGCTCTGAAATTGCATCGGAATTAAATATAAGAGACACAATGCCGACTTAAGGGCAGGAAGACTGAGTCTTCCTACTCTCTATGTTTTTTACCCTTTCCTATGTCACCAGTTTTACATTCCGATGCACCTCTGCATGTGTACTGTATCCATTGGACCTTCCCATTGACGATGAAACACAGAAATTGCATCGGAATTAAATAAAAGAGACACAATGCCGACTTAAGTAGAGGAAGACTGAGTCTTCCTACTGTCTATGTTTTGAGCGTTTCCTGTGTCACCAGTTTTACATTCTGATGCACTTCTGCGGGTTTACTGTGTCCCTTGGACCTTCACAGTGACGATGAAACTCTGAAATTGCATCGGAGTTAAATATAAGAGACACAATGACGACTTAAGAGCAGGAAGACTGAGTCTTCCTACACTCTTTTTTTTTAGCGTTTCCTATGTCATCAGTTTTACATTCCGATGCACCTCTGCAGGTTTACTGTATCCCTTGGGCCTTCCCATTGACGATGATACACAGAAATTGCATCGGAATTAAATATAAGAGACACAATGCCGGCTGAAGTACAGGAAGACTGAGTCTTCTTACTGTCTATGATTTGAGCGTTTCCTGTGTCACCAGTTTTTCATTCCGATGCACCCCTGCAGGTTTACTGTATCCATTGGACCTTCCCATTGACGATGAAACAAAGAAATTGCATCGGAATTAAATATAAGAGACACAATGCCGACTTAAGTACAGGAAGACAGAGTCTTCCTACTGTCTATGTTTTGAGCGTTTCCTGTGTCACCAGTTTTACATTCCGATGCACCTCTGCAGGTTTTGCTGTGTCCCTTGGCCTTCCCATTGACAATGAAACACAGAAATTGCATCGGAATTAAATAGAAGAGACACAACGCCGACTTAAGAACAAGAAAACTGAGTTTCTTACGGTCTATGATTTGAGCGTTTCCTGTGTCACCAGTTTTACATTCCGATGCACCCCTGCAGGTTTACTGTATCCATTGAACTTTCCCATTGACGATGAAACACAGAAATTGCATCGGAATTAAATATAAGAGACACAATGCCGACTTAAGTAGAGTAAGACTGAGTCTTCCTACTGTCTATGTTTTGAGCGTTTCCTGTGTCACCAGTTTTACATTCCGATGCACCTCTGCAGGTTTACTGTACCACTTGGACCTTCCCATTGACGATGAAACACAGAAATTGCATCGGAATTAAATATAACAGACACAATGCCGACATAAGTACAAGAAAACTGAGTCTTCTTACGGTCTATGCTTTGAGCGTTTCCTGTGTCACCAGTTTTACATTCTGATGCACCTCTGCAGCTTTACTGTATCCCTTGGGCCTTCCCATTGACGATGATACACAGAAATTGCATCGGAATTAAATATAAGAAACAAAATGCCGGCTGAAGTACAGGAAGACATAGTCTTCTTATTGTCTATGTTTTGAGCGTTTCCTGTGTCACCCGTTTTACATTCCGATGCACCTCTGCAGGTTTACTGTATCCATTGGACCTTCCCATTGACGATGAAACACAGAAATTGCATCGGAATTAAATATAAGAGCCACAACGCCGACCTTAGTACAAGAAAACTGAGCTTCTTACGGTCTATGCTTTGAGCATTTCCTGTGTCACCAGTTTTACATTCCGATGCACCTCTGCAGGTTTACTGTATCCCTTGGACCGTCCCATTGGCGATGAAACACACAAATTGCATCGGAATTAAATATTAGAGACACAATGCCGACTTAAGGCCAGGACGACTGAGTCTACCTACTGTCTATGTTTTGAGTGTTTCCTGTGTCACCAGTTTTAGATTCTGATGCACTTCTGCGGGTTTACTGTGTCCCTTGGACCTTCACAGTGACGATGAAACTCTGAAATTGCATCGGAATTAAATATAAGAGACACAATGCCGACTTAAGAGCAGGAAGACTGAGTCTTCCTACTCTCTATGTTTTTTAGCTTTTCCTATGTCACCAGTTTTACATTCTGATGCACCTCTGCATGTGTACTGTATCCATTGGACCTTCCCATTGACGATGAAGCACAGAAATTGCATCGGAATTAAATAAAAGAGACACAATGCTGACATAAGTAGAGGAAGACTGAGTCTTCCTACTGTCTATGTTTTGAGCGTTTCCTGTGTCACCAGTTTTACATTCCGATGCACCTCTGCTGGTTTACTGTATCCCTTGGCCTTCCCATTGACGATGAAACAACGAAATTACATCGGAATTAAATGTAAGATACACAATGCCGACTGAAGTACAGGAAGACCGAGTCTTCCTACTGTCTATGTTTTGCGCGTTTCCTGTCTCACCAGTTTTACATTCCGATGCACCTCTGCAGGTTTACTGTATCATTTGGACCTTCCCATTGACGATGATACACAGAAATTGCGTCGGAATTAAATATAAGAGACACAATGCCGACTTAAGTAGAGTAAGACTGAGTCTTCCTACTGTCTATGTTTTGAGCGTTTCCTGTGTCACCAGTTTTACATTCCGATGCACCTCTGCAGGTTTACTGTACCACTTGGACCGTCCCATTGACGATGAAACACAGAAATTGCATCGGAATTAAATATAACAGACACAATGCCGACTTAAGGACAGGAAGACTGAGTCTACCTACTGTCTATGTTTTGAGCGTTTCCTGTGTCACCAGTTTTACATTCTGATGCACTTCTGCGGGTTTACTGTGTCCCTTGGACCTTCACAGTGACGATGAAACTCTGAAATTGCATCGGAAATAAATATAAGAGACACAATGCCGACTTAAGAGCAGGAAGACTGAGTCTTCCTACTCTCTATGTTTTTTAGCGTTTCCTATGTCACCAGTTTTACATTCCGATGCACCTCTGCATGTGTACTGTATCCATTGGACCTTCCCATTGACGATGAAACACAGAAATTGCATCGGAATTAAATAAAAGAGACACAATGCCGACTTAAGTAGAGGAAGACTGAGTCTTCCTACTGTCTATGTTTTGAGCGTTTCCTGTGTCACCACTTTTACATTCCGATGCACCTCTGCTGGTTTACTGTATCCCTTGGCCTTCCCATTGACGATGAAACAACGAAATTGCATCGGAATTAAATGTAAGATACACAATGCCGACTGAAGTACAGGAAGACCGATTCTTCCTACTGTCTATGTTTTGCGCGTTTCCTGTCTCACCAGTTTTACATTCCGTTGCACCTCTGCAGGTTTACTGTTTCCCTTGGGCCTTCCCATTGACGATGATACACAGAAATTGCATCGGAATTAAATATAAGAGACACAATGCCGTCTGAAGTGCAGGAAGACTCAGTCTTCTTACTGTCTATGCTTTGAGCGTTTCCTGTGTCACCAGTTTTACATTCCGATGCACCCCTGCAGGTTTACTGTATCCATTGGACCTTCCCATTGTCGATGAAACACAGAAATTGCATCGGAATTAAATATAAGAGACACAATGCCGACTTAAGTAGAGGAAGCCTGAGTCTTGCTACTGTCTATGTTTTGAGCGTTTCCTGTGTCACCAGTTTTACATTCCGATGCACCTCTGCATGTTTACTGTATCATATGGACCTTCCCATTGACGACGAAACACAGAAATTGCATCGGAATTAAATATAAGATATACGATGCCGACTGAAGTACAGGAAGACCGCGTCTTCCTACTGTCTATGTTTTGAGCGTTTCCTGTGTCACCAGTTTTACATTCCGATGCACCTCTGCGGGTTTACTCTATCCCTTGGACCTTCACAGTGACGATGAAACTCAGAAATTGCATCCGAATTAAATATAAGAGAGACAATGCCGACTTAAGTAGCGGAAGACTGAGTCATCCTACTCTCTATATTTTTTAGCGTTTCCTGTGTCAAACGTTTTACATTCCGATGCTCCTCGGCAGGTTTACTGTATCCATTGGACCTTCCCATTGACGATGAAACACAGAAATTGCATCGGAATTAAATAGAAGAGACACAACGCCGACTTAAGAACAAGAAAACTGAGTTTCTTACGGTCTATGTTTTGAGCGTTTCCTGTGTCACCAGTTTTACATTCCGATGCACCCCTGCAGGATTACTGTATCCATTGGACCTTCCCATCGACGATGAAACACAGAAATAGCGTCGGAATTAAATATAAGAGACACAATGCCGACTTAAGTAGAGTAAGACTGAGTCTTCCTACTGTCTATGTTTTGAGCGTTTCCTGTGTCACCAGTTTTACATTCCGATGCACCTCTGCAGGTTTACTGTACCACTTGGACCTTCCCATTGACGATGAAACACAGAAATTGCATCGTAATTAAATATAACAGACACAATGCCGACTTAAGTACAAGAAAACTGAGTCTTCTTACGGTCTATGCTTTGAGCGTTTCCTGTGTCACCAGTTTTACATTCTGATGCACCTCTGCAGGTTTACTGTATCCCTTCGGCGTTCCCATTGACGATGATACACAGAAATTGCATCGGAATTAAATATAAGAAACAAAATGCCGGCTGAAGTACAGGAAGACTTAGTCTTCTTATTGTCTATGTTTTGAGCGTTTCCTGTGTCACCCGTTTTACATTCCGATGCACCTCTGTAGGTTTACTGTATCCATTGGAACTTCCCATTGACGACGAAACACAGAAATTGCATCGGAATTAAATATAAGAGACACAACGCCGACTTAAGTACAAAAAAACTGAGTTTCTTACGGTCTATGTTTTCAGCATTTCCTGTGTCACCAGTTTTACATTCCGATGCACCTCTGCAGGTTTACTGTATCCCTTGGACCGTCCCATTAGCGATGAAACACAGAAATTGCATCGGAATTAAATATTAGAGACACAATGCCGACTTAAGGACAGGAAGACTGAGTCTACCTACTGTCTATGTTTTGAGCGTTTCCTGTGTCACCAGTTTTACATTCTGATGCACTTCTGCGGGTTTACTGTGTCCCTTGGACCTTCACAGGGACGATGAAGCTCTGAAATTGCATCGGAATTAAATATAAGAGACACAATGCCGACTTAAGAGCAGGAAGACTGAGTCTTCCTACTCTCTATGTTTTTTAGCGTTTCCTATGTCACCAGTTTTACATTCCGATGCACCTCTGCATGTGTACTGTATCCATTGGACCTTCCCATTGACGATGAAACACAGAAATTGCATCGGAATTAAATAAAAGGACACAATGCCGACTTAAGTAGAGGAAGACTGCGTCTTCCTACTGTCTATGTTATGAGCGTTTCCTGTGTCACCAGTTTTACATTCCGATGCACCTCTGCTGGTTTACCATATCCCTTGGCCTTCCCATTGACGATGAAACAACGAAATTGCATCGGAATTAAATGTAAGATACACAATGCCGATTGAAGTACAGGAAGACCGAGTCTTCCTACTGTCTATGTTTTGCGCGTTTCCTGTCTCACCAGTTTTACATTCCGATGCACCTCTGCAGGTTTACTGTATCCCTTGGGCCTTCCCATTGACGATGATACACAGAAATTGCATCGGAATTAAATATAAGAGACACAATGCCGGCTGAAGTACAGGAAGACTGAGTCTTCTTACTGTCTATGCTTTGAGCGTTTCCTGTGTCACCAGTTTTACATTCCGATGCACCCCTGCAGGTTTACTGTATCCATTGGACCTTCCCATGGACGATGAAACACAGAAATTGCATCGGAATTAAATATAAGAGACACAATGCCGACTTAAGTAGAGGAAGCCTGAGTCTTCCTACTGTCTATGTTTTGAGCGTTTCCTGTGTCACCAGTTTTACATTCCGATGCACCTCTGCAGGTTCACTGTACCACTTGGACCTTCCCATTGACGATGAAACACAGAAATTGCATCGGAATTAAATATAAGAGACACAATGCCGACATAAGTACAGGAAAACTGAGTCTTCTTACGGTCTATGCTTTGAGCTTTTCCTGTGTCACCAGTTTTACATTCTGATGCACCTCTGCAGGTTTACTGTATCCCTTGGGCCTTCCCATTGACGGTGATACACAGAAATTGCATCGGAATTAAATATAAGAGACACAATGCCGGCTGAAGTACAGGAAGGCTGAGTCTTCTTACTGTCTATGCTTTGAGCGTTTCCTGTGTCACCAGTTTTACATTCCGATGCACCTCTGCAGGTTAACTTTATCACTTGGACCTTCCCATTGGCGATGAAACACAGAAATTGCATCGGAATTAAATATAAGAGACACAATGCCGACTTAAGAACAGGAAGACTGAATCTACCTACCGTCTATGTTTTGAGCGTTTCCTGTGTCACCAGTTTTACATTCCGATGCACCTCTGCAGGTTTACTGTACCACTTGGACCTTCCCATTGACGATGAAACACAGAAATTTTCATCGGAATTAAATATAAGAGACACAATGCCGACATAAGTACAAGAAAACTGAGTCCTCTTACGGTCTATACTTTGAGCGTTTCCTTTCTCACCAGTTTTACATTCTGATGCACCTCTGTAGGTTTACTGTATCCCTTGGGCCTTCCCATTGACGATGATACACAGAAATTACATCGGAATTAAATATAAGAGACACAATGCCGGATGAAGTACGGGAAGTCTGAGTCTTCTTATTGTCTATGCTTTGAGCGTTTCCTGTGACACCAGTTTTACATTCCGATGCACCTCTGCAAGTTTACTGTATCCATTGGACCTTCCCATTGACGATGATGCACAGAAATTGCATCGGAATTAAATATAAGAGACACAACGCCGACTTAAGTACTAGAAAACTGAGTTTCTTACGGTCTATGTTTTGAGCGTTTCCTGTGTCACCAGTTTTACATTCCGATGCACCTCTGCAGGTTTACTGTATCCCTTGGACCTTCCCATTGACGATGAAACACAGAAATTGCATCGGATTTCAATATAAGAGACACAATGCCGACTTAAGTAGCGAAAGACTGAGTCTTCCTACTGTCTATGTTTTGAGCGTTTCCTGTGTCACCAGTTTTACATTCCGATGCACCTCTGCAGGTTTACTGCATCCCTTGGCCTTCCCATTGACGATGAAACACAGAAATTGCAACGGAATTAAATATAAGAGACGCAATGCCGACTTAAGTACAGGAAGACTGAGTCTTCCTACTGTCTATGTTTTGAGCGTTTCCTGTGTCACCAGTTTTACATTCCGATGCACCTCTGCAGGTTAACTGTATCCCTTGGCCTTCCCATTGACGATGAAACACGGAAATTGCAACGGAATTAAATATAAGAGACACAATGCCGACATAAGTACAGGAAGACTGTGTCTTCCTACTGTCTATGTTTTGAGCGTTTCCTGTGTCACCAGTTTTACATTCCGATGCACCTCTGCAGGTTTACTGTATCCCTTGGCATTCCCATTGACGATGAAACACAGAAATTGCATCGGAATTAAATATAAGAGACACAGTGTCGACTTAAGTACAGGAAGACTGAGTATTCCTACTGTCTATGTTTTGAGCGTTTCCTGTGTCACCAGTTTTACATTCCGATGCACCTCTGCAGGTTTACTGTGTCCGCTGGACCTTCCCATTGACGATGAAACACGGAAATTGCAACGGAATTAAATATAAGAGACACAGTGCCGACTTAAGTGCAGGAAGACTGAGTCATCCTAGTGTCTATGTTCTGAGCGTTTCCTGTGTCACCAGTTTTACATTCCGAATCACCTCTGCAGGTTTACTCTATCCCTTTTACCTTCACAGTGACGATGATACACAGAAATTGCATCGGAATTAAATATAAGAGACACAATGCCGACTAAAGAACAGGAAGACTGAGTCTTCCTACCCTCTATCTTTTTTAGCGTTTCCTGTGTCAAAAGTTTTACATTCCGATGCACCTCTGCAGGTTTACTGTATCCATTGGACCTTCCCATTGACGATGAAACACAGAAATTACATCGGAATTAAATAGAAGAGACACAACGCCGACTTAAGAACAGGAAAACTGAGTTTCTTACGGTCTATGTTTTGAGAGTTTCCTGTGTCACCAGTTTTACATTCCGATGCACCCCTGCAGGTTTACTGTATCCATTGGACCTTCCCATTGACGATGAAACACAGAAATTGCATCGTAATTAAATATAAGAGACACAATGCCGACTTAAGTAGAGGAAGCCTGAGTCTTCCTACTGTCTATGTTTTGAGCGTTTCCTGTGTCACCAGTTTTACATTCCGATGCACCTCTGCATGTTTACTGTATCATTTGGACCTTCCCATTGACGATGAAACACAGAAATTGCATCGGAATTAAATATAAGCTACACAATGCCAACCGAAGTACAGGAAGACCGAGTCTTCCTACTGTCTATGTTTTGAGCGTTTCCTGTCTCACCAGTTTTACATTCCGATGCACCTCTGCAGGTTTACTGTATCCCTTGGGCCTTCCCATTGACGATGATACACAGAAATTGCATCGGAATTAAATATAAGAGACACATGGCCGGCTGAAGTACAGGAAGACTGAGTCTTCTTACTGTCTATGCTTTGAGCGTTTTCTGTGTCACCAGTTTTACATTCCGATGCACCTCTGCAAGTTTACTGTATCCCTTGGACCTTCCCATTGGCGATGAAACACAGAAATTGAAACGGAATTAAATATAAGAGAGACAATGCCGACTTAAGAACAGGAAGACTGAGTCCACCTACCGTCTATGTTTTGAGCGTTTCCTGTGTCACCAGTTTTACATTCCGGTGCACCTCTGCAGGTTTACTGTACCACTTGGACCTTCCCATTGACGATGAAACACAGAAATTGCATCGGAATTAAATATAAGAGACACAATGCCGACATATGTACAAGAAAACTGAGTCTTCTTACGGTCTATGCTTTGAGCGTTTCCTGTGTTACCAGTTTTACATTCTGATGCACCTCTGTAGGATTACTGTATTCCTTGGGCCTTCCCATTGACGATGATACACAGAAATTGCATCGTAATTAAATATAAGAGACACAATGCCGGCTGAAGTACAGGAAGACTGAGTCTTCTTATTGTCTATGTTTTGAGCGTTTCCTGTTTCACCAGTTTTACATTCCGATGCACCTCTGCAGGTTTACTGTACCCATTGGACATTCCCATTGACGATGAAACACAAATTGCATCGGAATTAAATAGAAGAGACACATCGCCGACTTAAGTACTAGAAACCTAAGTTTCTTACGTTCTATGTTTTGAGCGTTTCCTGTGTCACCAGTTTTACATTCCGATGCACCTCTGCAGCTTTACTGTATCCCTTGGACCTTCCCATTGACGATGAAACACAGAATTTGCATCGGAATTAAATATAAGAGACACAATGCCGACTTAAGTAGCGGAAGACTGAGTCTTGCTACTGTCTATGTGTTGAGCGTTTCCTGTGTCACCAGTTTTACATTCCGATGCACCTCTGCAGGTTTACTCTATCCCTTTTACCTTCACAGTGACGATGATACACAGAAATTGCATCGGAATTAAATATAAGAGACACAGTGCCGGCTGAAGTACAGGAAGACTGAGTCTTCTTACTGTCGATGCTTTGAGCGTTTCCTGTGTCACCAGTTTTACATTCCGATGCACCTCTGCAGGTTTACTGTATCCCTTAGACCTTCCCATTGGCAATGAGACACAGAAATTGCATCGGAATTAAATATAAGAGAGACAATGCCGACTTGAGAACAGGAAGACTGAGTCTACCTACCGTCTATGTTTTGAGCGTTTCCTGTGTCACCAGTTTTACATTCTGATGCACCTCCGTAGGTTTACTGTATACCTTGGGCCTTCCCATTGACGATGATACACAGAAATTGCATCGGAATTAAATATAAGAGACACAATGCCGGCTGAAGTACAGGAAGACTGAGTCTTCTTATTGTCTATGTTTGAGCGTTTCCTGTGTCAGCAGTTTTACATTCCGAAGCACCTCTGCAAGTTTACTGTAAGCATTGGACCACCCCATTGACGATGAAACACAGAAATTGCATCGGAATTAAATATAAGAGACACAAAGCCGACTTAAGTACTAGAAAACTAAGTTTCTTACGATCTATGTTTTGAGCGTTTCCTGTGTCACCAGTTTTACATTCCGATGCACCTCTGCAGGTTTACTGTATCCCTTGGACTTACCCATTGACGATGAAACACAGAAATTGCAACGGAATTAAATATAAGAGACACAATGCCGACTTATGTACAGGAAGACTGACTCTTCCTACTGTCTATGGTTTGAGCGTTTCCCGTGTCACCAGTTTTACATTCCGATGCACCTCTGCAGGTTTACTGTATCCCTCGGCCTTCCCATTGACGATTAAACACAGAAATTGCATCGGAATTAAATATAAGAGACACAATGCCGCCTTAAGTACAAGAAAATTGAGGCTTCTTAGGGTCTATGTTTTGAGCGCTTCCTGTGTCACCAGTTTTACATTCCGATGCACCTCTGCAGGTTTACTGTATCCATTGGACATTCCCATTGACGATGAAACACAGAAATTGCATCGGAATTAAATATAAGAGACACAATTCCGACTTAAGTAGAGGAAGCCTGAGTCTTCCTACTGTCTATATTTTGAGCGTTTCCTGTGTCACCAGTTTTACATTCCGATGCACCTCTGCATGTTTACTGTATCATTTGGACCTTCCCATTGACGATGAAACACATAAATTGCATCGGAATTAAATATAAGATACACAATGCCGACTGAAGTACAGGAAGACCGAGTCTTCCTACTTTCTATGTTTTGAGCGTTTCCTGTCTCACCAGTTTTACATTCCGATGCACCTCTGCAGGTTTACTGTATCTCTTGGGCCTTCCCATTGACGATGATACACAGAAATTGCATCGGAATTAAATATAAGAGACACAATGCCAGCTGAAGTACAGGAAGAGTGAGTCTTCTTACTGTCTATGCTTTTAGCGTTTCCTGTGTCACCAGTTTTACATTCCGAAGAACCTCTGCAGGTTTACTGTATCCCTTGGACCTTCCCATTGGCGATGAAACACAGAAATTGCGTCGGAATTAAATGTAAGAGACACAATGCCGGCTTAAGAACAGGAAGACTGAGTCTACCTACCGTCTATGTTTTGAGCGTTTCCTGTGTCACCAGTTTTACATTCCGATGCACCTCTGCAGGTTTACTGTACCACTTGGACCTACCCATTGACGATGAAACACAAAAATTGCATCGGAATTAAATATAAGAGACACAATGCCGACATAAGTACAAGAAAACTGAGTCTTCTTACGGTCTATGTTTTGAGCGTTTCCTGTGTCACCAGTTTTACATTCTGATGGACCTCTGTAGGTTTACTGTATCCCTTGGGCCTTCCCATTGACGATGAAACACAGAAATTGCGTCGGAATTAAATATAAGAGACACAATGCCGGCTGAAGTACAGGAAGACTGAGTCTCCTTATTGTCTATGTTTTGAGCATTTCCTGTGTCCCCAGTTTTACATTCCGATGCACCTCTGCAGGTTTACTGTATCCATTGGACCTTCCCATTGACGATGAAACCCAGAAATTGCATCGGAATTAAATATAAGAGACACAACGCCGACGTAAGTACTAGAAAACTGAGTTTCTTACGGTCTATGTTTTGAGCGTTTCCTGTGTCACCAGTTTTACATTCCGATGCACCTCTGCAGGTTTACTGTATCCCTTGGACCTTCCCATTGACGATGAAACACAGAATTGGCATCGGTATTAAATATAAGAGACACAACGCCGACTGAAGTACAAGAAAACTGAGTCCTCTTTTGGTCTATGTTATGAGCGCTTCCTGTGTCACCAGTTTCACATTCCGATGCACCTCTGCAGGTCTCCTGTATCCCTTGGACCTTCCCATTGACGATGAAACACAGAAATTACATCGGATTTCAATATAAGAGACACAATGCCCACTTAAGTAGCGGAAGACTGAGTCTTCCTACTGTCTATGTTTTGAGCGTTTCCTGTGTCACCAGTTTTACATTCCGATGCACCTCTCCAGGTTTACTGTATCCCTTGGCTTTCCCATTGACGATGAAACACAGAAATTGCAACGGAATTAAATATAAGAGACACAATGCCGACTTAAGTACAGGAAACTGAGTCTACCTACTGTCTATGTTTTGAGCGTTTCCTGTGTCACGAGTTTTACGTTCCGATGCACCTCTGCAGGTTTACTGTGTCCCTTGGACCTTCCCATTGGCGATAAAACACAGAAATTGCATCGGAATTAAATATAAGAGACACAATGCCGCCTTAAGTACAAGAAAATTGAGGCTTCTTAGGGTCTATGTTTTGAGCGCTTCCTGTGTCACCAGTTTTACATTCCGATGCACCTCTGCAGGTTTACTGTATCCCTTGGACATTCACAGTGACGATGAAACTCTGAAATTGCATCGGATTTCAATATAAGAGACACAATGCCCACTTAAGTAGCGGAAGACTGAGTCTTCCTACTCTCTATGTTTTTTAGCGTTTCCTATGTCACCAGTTTTACATTCCGATGCGTCTCTGCAGGTTTACTGTATCCCTTGGACCTTCCCATTGACGATGAAACACAGAAATTGCAACTTAATTAAATATAAGAGACACAATGCCGACTTAAGTACAGGAAGACTGAGTCTTCCTACTGTCTATGGTTTGAGCGTTTCCCGTGTCACCAGTTTTACATTCCGATGCACCTCTGCAGCTTTACTGTATCCCTCGGCCTTCCCATTGACGATGAATCACAGAAATTGCATCGGAATTAAGTATAAGAGACACAGTGCCGACTTAAGTGCAGCAAGACTGAGTCTTCCTATTGTCTATGTACTGAGCGTTTCCTGTGTCACCAGTTTTACATTCCGATGCACCTCTGCAGGTTTATCCCTCGAACCTTCACAGTGACGATGAAACTGAGAAATTGCATCGGAATTATATGTAAGAGACACAACGCCGACTTAAGAACAAGAAAACTAAGTTTCTTACGGTCTATGTTTTGAGCGTTTCCTGTGTCACCAGTTTTACATTCCGATGCACCCCTGCGGGTTTACCGTATCCATTGGACCTTCCCATTGGCGATGAAACACAGAAATTGCATCGGAATTAAATATAAGAGACACAATGCCGACTTAAGTAGAGGAAGCCTGAGTCTTCCTACTGTTTATGTTTTGAGCGTTTCCTGAGTCACCAGTTTTACATTCCGATGCACCTCTGCAGGTTTACTGTATCCCTTGGATCTTCCCATTGACGATGAAACACAGAATTTGCATCGGAATTATATATAAGAGACACAACGCCGACTGAAGTACAAGAAAACTGAGTCCTCTTACGGTCCATGTTCTGAGCGCTTCCTGTGTCACCAGTTTTTCATTCCGATGCACCTCTGCAGGTTTCCTGTATCCCTTGGACGTTCCCATTGACGATGAAACACAGAAATTGCGTCGGATTTCAATATAAGAGACACAATGCCGACTTAAGTAGCGGAAGACTGAGTTTTCCTACTGTCTATGTGTTGAGTGTTTCCTATTTCACCAGTTTTACATTCCGATGCACCTCTGCAGGTTTACTGTGTCCCTTGGACCTTCCCATTGGCGATGAAACACAGAAATTGCATCGGAATTAAATAGAAGAGACACAATGCCGCCTTAAGTACAAGAAAATTGGGGCTTCTTAGGGTCTATGTTTTGAGCGCTTCCTGTGTCACCAGTTTTACATTCCGATGCACCTCTGTAGGTTTACTGTATCCCTTGGACCTTCCCATTGACGATGAAACACAGAAATTGCAACGGAATTAAATATAAGAGACACAATGCCGACTTAAGTAGAGGAAGCCTGAGTCTTCCTACTGTCTATGTTTTGAGCGTTTCCTGTGTCACCAGTTTTACATTCCGATGCACATCTGCATGTTTACTGTATCATTTGACCTTCCCATTGACGATGAAACACAGAAATTGCATCGGAATTAAATATAAGAGACACAATGCCGACTTAAGAACAGGAAGACTGAGTCTACCTACCGTCTATGTTTTGAGCGTTTCCTGTGTCACCAGTTTTACATTCTGATGCACCTCTGCAGGTTTACTGTACCACTTGGACCTACCCATTGACGATGAAACGCAAAAATTGCATCGGAATTAAATATAAGAGACTCAATGCCGAAATAAGTACAAGAAAACTGAGTCTTCTTACGGTCTATGCTTTGAGCGTTTCTTGTGTCACCAGTTTTACATTCCGATGCACCTCTGCATGTTTACTGTATCATTTGGACCTTCCCATTGACGATGAAACACAGAAATTGCATCGGAACTAAATATAAGATACACAATGCCGACTGAAGTACAGGAAGACCGAGTGTTCCTAATTTCTATGTTTTGAGCGTTTCCTGTCTCACCAGTTTTACATTCCGATGCACCTCTGCAGGTTTACTGTATCCCTTGGGCCTTCCCATTGACGATGATACACAGAAATTGCATCGGAATTAAATATAAGAGACACAATGCCGGCTGAAGTACAGGAAGAGTGAGTCTTCTTACTGTCTATGCTTTGAGCGTATCCTGTGTCACCAGTTTTACATTCCGATGAACCTCTGCAGGTTTACTGTATCCCTTGGACCTTCCCATTGGCGATGAAACACAGAAATTGCATCGGAATTAAATGTAAGAGACAGAATGCCGGCTTAAGAACAGGAAGACTGAGTCTACCTACCGTCTATGTTTTGAGCGTTTCCTGTGTCACCAGTTTTACATTCCGATGCACCTCTGCAGGTTTACTGTACCACTTGGACCTACCCATTGACGATGAAACACAAAAATTGCATCGGAATTAAATATAAGAGACACAATGCCGACATCTGTACAAGAAAACTGAGTCTTCTTACGGTCTATGTTTTGAGCGTTTCCTGTGTCACCAGTTTTACATTCTGATGCACCTCTGTAGGTTTACTGTATCCCTTGGGCCTTCCCATTGACGATGATACACAGAAATTGCGTCGGAATTAAATATAAGAGACACAATGCCGGCTGAAGTACAGGAAGACTGAGTCTCCTTATTGTCTATGTTTTGAGTGTTTCCTGTGTCACCAGTTTTACATTCCGATGCACCTCTGCAGGTTTACTGTATCCATTGGACCTTCCCATTGACGATGAAACCCAGAAATTGCATCGGAATTAAATATAAGAGACACAACGCCGACTTAAGTACTAGAAAACTGAGTTTCTTACGGTCTATGTTTTGAGCGTTTCCTGTGTCACCAGTTTTACATTCCGATGCACCTCTGCAGGTTTACTGTATCCCTTGGACTTTCCCATTGACGATGAAACACAGAATTTGCATCGGAATTAAATATAAGAGACACAACGCCGACTGAAGTACAAGAAAACTGAGTCGTCTTTTGGTCTATGTTATGAGCGCTTCCTGTGTCACCAGTTTCACATTCCGATGCACCTCTGCAGGTCTCCTGTATCCCTTGGACCTTCCCATTGACGATGAAACACAGAAATTACATCGGATTTCAACATAAGAGACACAATGCCCACTTAAGTAGCGGAAGACTGAGTCTTCCTACTGTCTATGTTTTGAGCGTTTCCTGTGTCACCAGTTTTACATTCCGATGCACCTCTGCAGGTTTACTGTATCCCTTGGCTTTCCCATTGACGATGAAACACAGAAATTGCAACGGAATTAAATATAAGAGACACAATGCCGACTTAAGTACAGGAAACTGAGTCTACCTACTGTCTATGTTTTGAGCGTTTCCTGTGTCACGAGTTTTACGTTCCGATGCACCTCTGCAGGTTTACTGTGTCCCTTGGACCTTCCCATTGGCGATAAAACACAGAAATTGCATCGGAATTAAATATAAGAGACACAATGCCGCCTTAAGTACAAGAAAATTGAGGCTTCTTAGGGTCTATGTTTTGAGCGCTTCCTGTGTCACCAGTTTTACATTCCGATGCACCTCTGCAGGTTTACTGTATCCCTTGGACATTCACAGTGACGATGAAACTCTGAAATTGCATCGGAATTGAATATAAGCGACACAATTCCGACTTAAGAGCAGGAAGACTGAGTCTTCCTACTCTCTATGTTTTTTAGCGTTTCCTATGTCACCAGTTTTACATTCCGATGCGTCTCTGCAGGTTTACTGTATCCCTTGGACCTTCCCATTGACGATGAAACACAGAAATTGCAACTTAATTAAATATAAGAGACACAATGCCGACTTAAGTACAGGGAGACTGAGTCTTCCTACTGTCTATGGTTTGAGCGTTTCCCGTGTCACCAGTTTTACATTCCGATGCACCTCTGCAGGTTTACTGTATCCCTCGGCCTTCCCATTGACGATGAATCACAGAAATTGCATCGGAATTAAATATAAGAGACACAGTGCCGACTTAAGAGCAGCAAGACTGAGTCTTCCTATTGTCTATGTTCTGAGCGTTTCCTGTGTCACCAGTTTTACATTCCGATGCACCTCTGCAGGTTTATCCCTCGGACCTTCACAGTGACGATGAAACTGAGAAATTGCATCGGAATTATATGTAAGAGTCACAACGCCGACTTAAGAACAAGAAAACTGAGTTTCTTACGGTCTATGTTATGAGCGTTTCCTGTGTCACCAGTTTTACATTCCGATGCACCCCTGCGGGTTTACCGTATCCATTGGACCTTCCCATTGACGATGAAACCCAGAAATTGCATCGGAATTAAATATAAGAGACACAATGCCGACTTAAGTAGAGGAAGCCTGAGTCTTCCTACTGTTTATGTTTTGAGCGTTTCCTGAGTCACCAGTTTTACATTCCGATGCACCTCTGCAGGTTTACTGTATCCCTTGGATCTTCCCATTGACGATGAAACACAGAATTTGCATCGGAATTATATATAAGAGACACAACGCCGACTGAAGTACAAGAAAACTGAGTCCTCTTACAGTCCATGTTCTGAGCGCTTCCTGTGTCACCAGTTTTACATTCCGATGCACCTCTGCAGGTTTCCTGTATCCCTTGGACCTTCCCATTGACGATGAAACACAGAAATTGCATCGGATTTCAATATAAAAGACACAATGCCGACTTAAGTAGCGGAAGACTGAGTTTTCCTACTGTATATGTGTTGAGTGTTTCCTGTTTCACCAGTTTTACATTCCGATGCACCTCTGCAGGTTTACTGTGTCCCTTGGACCTTCCCATTGGCGATGAAACACAGAAATTGCATCGGAATTAAATATAAGAGACACAATGCCGCCTTAAGTACAATAAAATTGGGGCTTCTTAGGGTCTATGTTTTGAGCGGTTCCTGTGTCACCAGTTTTACATTCCGATGCACCTCTGTAGGTTTACTGTATCCCTTGGACCTTCCCATTGACGATGAAACACAGAAATTGCAACGGTATTAAATATAAGAGACACAATGCCGACTTAAGTAGAGGAAGCCTGAGTCTTCCTACTGTCTATGTTTTGAGCGTTTCCTGTGTCACCAGTTTTACATTCCGATGCACCTCTGCATGTTTACTGTATCATTTGGACCTTCCCATTGACGATGAAACACAGAAATTGCATCGGAATTAAATATAAGATACACAATGACGACTGAAGTACAGGAAGACCGAGTCTTCCTACTTTCTATGTTTTGAGCGTTTCCTGTCTCACCAGTTTTACATTCCGATGCACCTCTGCAGGTTTACTGTATCCCTTGGGCCTTCCCATTGACGATGATACACAGAAATTGCATCGGAATTAAATATAAGAGACACAATGCCGGCTGAAGTACAGGAAGAGTGAGTCTTCTTACTGTCTATGCTTGAGCGTTTCCTGTGTCACCAGTTTTACATTCTGATGAACCTCTGCAGGTTTACTGTATCCCTTGGACCATCCCATTGGCGATGAAACACAGAAATTGCATCGGCATTAAATATAAGAGACACAATGCCGACTTAAGAACAGGAAGACTGAGTCTACCTACCGTCTATGTTTTGAGCGTTTCCTGTGTCACCAGTTTTACATTCGGATGCACCTCTGCAGGTTTACTGTACCACTTGGACCTACCCATTGACGATGAAACACAAAAATTGCATCGGAATTAAATATAAGAGACTCAATGCCGAAATAAGTACAAGAAAACTGAGTCTTCTTACGGTCTATGCTTTGAGCGTTTCCTGTGTCACCAGTTTTACATTCTGATGCACCTCTGTAGGTTTACTGTATCCCTTGGGCCTTCCCATTGACGATGATACACAGAAATTGCGTCGGAATTAAATATAAGAGACACAATGCCGGCTGAAGTACAGGAAGACTGAGTCTCCTTATTGTCTATGCTTTGAGCGTTTCCTGTGTCACCAGTTTTACATTCTGATGCACCTCTGTAGGTTTACTGTATCCCTTGGACCTTCCCATTGACGATGAAACACAGAAATTGCAACGGAATTAAATATAAGAGACACAATGAAGACTTAAGTACAGGAAGACTGAGTCTTCACTACTGTCTATGGTTTCAGCGTTTCCCGTGTCACCAGTTTTACATTCCGATGCACCTCTGCAGTTTTACTGTATCCATTGGACCTTCCCATTGACGATGAAACCCAGAAATTGAATCGGAATTAAATATAAGAGACACAACGCCGACTTAAGTACAAGAAAACTGAGTTTCTTACGGTCTATGTATTGAGCGTTTCCTGTGTCACCAGTTTTACATTCCGATGCACCTGCAGGTTTACTGTATCCCTTGGACCTTCCCATTGACAATGAAACACAGAATTTGCATCGGAATTAAATATAAGAGACACAACGCCGACTGAAGTACAAGAAAACTGAGTCCCCTTGCGGTCTATGTTATGAGCGCTTCCTGTGTCATCAGTTTCACATTCCGATGCACCTCTGCAGGTCTCCTGTGACCCTTGGACCTTCCCATTGACGATGCAACACAGAAATTGCATCGGATTTCAATATAAGAGACACAATGCCCACTTAAGTAGCGGAAGACTGAGTCTTCCTACTGTCTATGTTTTGAGCGTTTCCTGTGTCACCAGTTTTACATTCCGATGCACCTCTGCAGGTTTACTGTATCCCTTGGCTTTCCCATTGACGATGAAACACAGAAATTGCAACGGAATTAAATATAAGAGACACAATGCCGACTTAAGTACAGGAAGACTGAGTCTTCCTACTGTCTATGTCTTGAGCGTTTCCTGTGTCACCGGTTTTACATTCCGATACACCTCTGCAGGTTTACTGTATCCCTTGGCCTTCCCATTGACGATGAAACACAGAAATTGCATCGGAATTAAATATAAGAGACACAGTGCCAACATAAGTACAGGAAGACTGAGTATTCCTACTGTCTATGTTTTGAGCGTTTCCTGTGTCACAAGTTTTACATTCCGATGCACCTCTGCAGGTTTACTGTGTCCCTTGGACCTTCCCATTGGCGATGAAACACAGAAATTGCATAGGAATTAAATATAAGAGACACAATGCCGCCTTAAGTACAAGAAAATTGAGGCTTCTTAGGGTCTATGTTTTGAGCGCTTCCTGTGTCACCAGTTTTACATTCCAATGCACCTCTGCAGGTTTATTGTATCCCTTGGACATTCACAGTGACGATGAAACTCTGAAATTGCTTCGGAATTAAATATAAGCGACACAATTCCGACTTAAGAGCAGGAAGACTGAGTCTTCCTACTCTCTATGTTTTTTAGGGTTTCCTATGTCACCAGTTTTACATTCCGATGCACCTCTGCAGGTTTACTGTATCCCTCGGCCTTCCCATTGACGATGAATCACAGAAATTGCATCGGAATTAAATATAAGAGACACAGTGCCGACTTAAGTGCAGGAAGACTGAGTCTTCCTATTGTCTATGTTCTGAGCGTTTCCTGTGTCACCAGTTTTACATTCTGATGAACCTCTGCAGGTTTACTGTATCCCTTGGACCATCCCATTGGCGATGAAACACAGAAATTGCATCGGCATTAAATATAAGAGACACAATGCCGACTTAAGAACAGGAAGACTGAGTCTACCTACCGTCTATGTTTTGAGCGTTTCCTGTGTCACCAGTTTTACATTCGGATGCACCTCTGCAGGTTTACTGTACCACTTGGACCTACCCATTGACGATGAAACACAAAAATTGCATCGGAATTAAATATAAGATACTCAATGCCGAAATAAGTACAAGAAAACTGAGTCTTCTTACGGTCTATGCTTTGAGCGTTTCCTGTGTCACCAGTTTTACATTCTGATGCACCTCTGTAGGTTTACTGTATCCCTTGGGCCTTCCCATTGACGATGATACACAGAAATTGCGTCGGAATTAAATATAAGAGACACAATGCCGGCTGAAGTACAGGAAGACTGAGTCTCCTTATTGTCTATGCTTTGAGCGTTTCCTGTGTCACCAGTTTTACATTCTGATGCACCTCTGTAGGTTTACTGTATCCCTTGGACCTTCCCATTGACGATGAAACACAGAAATTGCAACGGAATTAAATATAAGAGACACAATGAAGACTTAAGTACAGGAAGACTGAGTCTTCCTACTGTCTATGGTTTCAGCGTTTCCCGTGTCACCAGTTTTACATTCCGATGCACCTCTGCAGTTTTACTGTATCCATTGGACCTTCCCATTGACGATGAAACCCAGAAATTGAATCGGAATTAAATATAAGAGACACAACGCCGACTTAAGTACTAGAAAACTGAGTTTCTTACGGTCTATGTATTGAGCGTTTCCTGTGTCACCAGTTTTACATTCCGATGCACCTGCAGGTTTACTGTATCCCTTGGACCTTCCCATTGACAATGAAACACAGAATTTGCATCGGAATTAAATATAAGAGACACAACGCCGACTGAAGTACAAGAAAACTGAGTCCCCTTGCGGTCTATGTTATGAGCGCTTCCTGTGTCATCAGTTTCACATTCCGATGCACCTCTGCAGGTCTCCTGTGACCCTTGGACCTTCCCATTGACGATGAAACACAGAAATTGCATCGGATTTCAATATAAGAGACACAATGCCCACTTAAGTAGCGGAAGACTGAGTCTTCCTACTGTCTATGTTTTGAGCGTTTCCTGTGTCACCAGTTTTACATTCCGATGCACCTCTGCAGGTTTACTGTATCCCTTGGCTTTCCCATTGACGATGAAACACAGAAATTGCAACGGAATTAAATATAAGAGACACAATGCCGACTTAAGTACAGGAAGACTGAGTCTTCCTACTGTCTATGTCTTGAGCGTTTCCTGTGTCACCGGTTTTACATTCCGATACACCTCTGCAGGTTTACTGTATCCCTTGGCCTTCCCATTGACGATGAAACACAGAAATTGCATCGGAATTAAATATAAGAGACACAGTGCCAACATAAGTACAGGAAGACTGAGTATTCCTACTGTCTATGTTTTGAGCGTTTCCTGTGTCACAAGTTTTACATTCCGATGCACCTCTGCAGGTTTACTGTGTCCCTTGGACCTTCCCATTGGCGATGAAACACAGAAATTGCATAGGAATTAAATATAAGAGACACAATGCCGCCTTAAGTACAAGAAAATTGAGGCTTCTTAGGGTCTATGTTTTGAGCGCTTCCTGTGTCACCAGTTTTACATTCCAATGCACCTCTGCAGGTTTATTGTATCCCTTGGACATTCACAGTGACGATGAAACTCTGAAATTGCTTCGGAATTAAATATAAGCGACACAATTCCGACTTAAGAGCAGGAAGACTGAGTCTTCCTACTCTCTATGTTTTTTAGGGTTTCCTATGTCACCAGTTTTACATTCCGATGCACCTCTGCAGGTTTACTGTATCCCTCGGCCTTCCCATTGACGATGAATCACAGAAATTGCATCGGAATTAAATATAAGAGACACAGTGCCGACTTAAGTGCAGGAAGACTGAGTCTTCCTATTGTCTATGTTCTGAGCGTTTCCTGTGTCACCAGTTTTACATTCCGATGCACCTCTGCAGGTTTTATCCCTCGGACCTTCACAGTGACGATGAAACTGAGAAATTGCATCGGAATTAAATATAAGAGACACAATGCCGACTTAAGAACAGGAAGACTGAGTCTTCCTACTCTCTACCTTTTTTAGCATTTCCTGTGTCAAAAGTTTTACATTCCGATGCACCTCTGCAGGTTTACTGTATCATTTCGACCTTCCCATTGACGATGAAACAGAGAAATTGCATCGGAATTAAATATAAGGTACACAATGCCGACTGAAGTACAGGAAGACCGAGTCTTCCTACTGTCTATGTTTTGAGCGTTTCCTGTCTCACCAGTTTTACATTCCGATGCACCTCTGCAGGTTTACTGTATCCCTTGATCCTACCCATTGACGATGATACACAGAAATTGCATCGGAATTAAATACAAGAGACACAATGCCGGCTGAAGTACAGGAAGACTGAGTCTTCTTACTGTCTATGCTTTGAGCGTTTCCTGTGTTACCAGTTTTAAATTCCGATGCACCTCTGCAGGTTTACTGTACCACTTGGACCTTCCCATTGACGATGAAACACAGAAATTGCATCGGAATTAAATATAAGAGACACAATGCCGACATAACTACAAGAAAACTGAGTCTTCTTACGGTCTATGCTTTGAGCGTTTCCTGTGTCACCAGTTTTACATTCTGATGCACCTCTGCAGGTTTACTGTATCCCTTAGGCGTTCCATTGACGATGATACACAGAAATTGCATCGGAATTAAATATAAGAGACACAATGCCGGCTGAAGTACAGGAAGACTGAGTCTTCTTATTGTCTATGTTTTGAGCGTTTCCTGTGTCAACAGTTTTACATTCCGATGCACCTCTGCAGGTTTACTGTATCCATTGGACCTTCCCATTGACGATGAAACACAGAAATTGCATCAGAATTAATGTAAGTTACTCAATGACGACTGAAGTACAGGAAGACCGAGTCTTCCTACTGTCTATGTTTTGCGTGTTTCCTGTCTCACCAGTTTTACATTCCGATGCACCTCTGCAGGTTTACTGTATCCCTTGGGCCTTCCCACTGACGATGATACACAGAAATTGCATCGGAATTAAATATAAGAGACACAATGCCGACTTAAGGACAGGAAGACTGAGTCTACCTACTGTCTATGTTTTGGGCGTTTCCTGTGGCAACAGTTTTACATTCTGATGCACTTCTGCGGGTTTACTGTGTCCCTTGGACCTTCACAGTGACGATGAAACTCTGAAATTGCATCGGAATTAAATATAAGAGGCACAATGCCGACTTAAGAGCAGGAAGACTGAGTCTTTCTACTCTCTATGTTTCTTAGCGTTTCCTATGTCACCAGTTTTACATTCCGATGCACCTCTGCATGTTTACTGTATACATTGGACCTTCCCATTGACGATGAAACACAGAAATTGCATCGGAATTAAATATAACAGACACAATGCCGACTTATGTAGAGGAAGACTGAGTCTTCTTACTGTCTATGCTTTGAGCGTTTCCTGTGTCACCAGTTTTACATTCCGATGCAACTCTGCAGGCTTACTGTATCCATTGGACGTTCCCATTGACGATGAAACACAGAAATTGCATCGGAATTAAATAGAAGAGACACAACGCCGACTTAAGAACAAGAAAACTGAGTTTCTAACGGTCTACGTTTTGAGCGTTTCCTGTGTAACCAGTTTTACATTCCGATGCACCCCTGCAGGTTTACTGTATCCATTGGACCTTCCCATTGACGATGAAACACAGAAATTGCATCGGAATTAAATATAAGAGCCACAATGCCGACTTAAGTAGAGGAAGCCTGAGTCTTCCTACTGTCTATCTTTTGAGCGTTTCCTGTGTCACCAGTTTTACATTCCGATGCACCTCTGCATGTTTACTGTATCATTTGGACCTTCCCATTGACGATGAAACACAGAAATTGCATCGGAATTAAATATAAGATACACAATGCCGACTGAAGTGCAGGAAGACCGAGTCTTCCTACTGTCTATGTTTTGAGCGTTTCCTGTCTCACCAGTTTTACATTCCGATGCACCTCTGCAGGTTTACTGTATCATTTCGACCTTCCCATTGACGATGAAACAGAGAAATTGCATCGGAATTAAATATAAGGTACACAATGCCGACTGAAGTACAGGAAGACCGAGTCTTCCTACTGTCTTTGTTTTGAGCGTTTCCTGTCTCACCAGTTTTACATTCCGATGCACCTCTGCAGGTTTACTGTATCCCTTGATCCTACCCATTGACGATGATACACAGAAATTGCATCGGAATTAAATACAAGAGACACAATGCCGGCTGAAGTACAGGAAGACTGAGTCTTCTTACTGTCTATGCTTTGAGCGTTTCCTGTGTTACCAGTTTTAAATTCCGATGCACCTCTGCAGGTTTACTGTACCACTTGGACCTTCCCATTGACGATGAAACACAGAAATTGCATCGGAATTAAATATAAGAGACACAATGCCGACATAACTACAAGAAAACTGAGTCTTCTTACGGTCTATGCTTTGAGCGTTTCCTGTGTCACCAGTTTTACATTCTGATGCACCTCTGCAGGTTTACTGTATCCCTTAGGCGTTCCATTGACGATGATACACAGAAATTGCATCGGAATTAAATATAAGAGACACAATGCCGGCTGAAGTACAGGAAGACTGAGTCTTCTTATTGTCTATGTTTTGAGCGTTTCCTGTGTCAACAGTTTTACATTCCGATGCACCTCTGCAGGTTTACTGTATCCATTGGACCTTCCCATTGACGATGAAACACAGAAATTGCATCGGAATTAATGTAAGTTACTCAATGCCGACTGAAGTACAGGAAGACCGAGTCTTCCTACTGTCTATGTTTTGCGTGTTTCCTGTCTCACCAGTTTTACATTCCGATGCACCTCTGCAGGTTTACTGTATCCCTTGGGCCTTCCCACTGACGATGATACACAGAAATTGCATCGGAATTAAATATAAGAGACACAATGCCGACTTAAGGACAGGAAGACTGAGTCTACCTACTGTCTATGTTTTGGGCGTTTCCTGTGGCAACAGTTTTACATTCTGATGCACTTCTGCGGGTTTACTGTGTCCCTTGGACCTTCACAGTGACGATGAAACTCTGAAATTGCATCGGAATTAAATATAAGAGGCACAATGCCGACTTAAGAGCAGGAAGACTGAGTCTTTCTACTCTCTATGTTTCTTAGCGTTTCCTATGTCACCAGTTTTACATTCCGATGCACCTCTGCATGTTTACTGTATACATTGGACCTTCCCATTGACGATGAAACACAGAAATTGCATCGGAATTAAATATAACAGACACAATGCCGACTTATGTAGAGGAAGACTGAGTCTTCTTACTGTCTATGCTTTGAGCGTTTCCTGTGTCACCAGTTTTACATTCCGATGCAACTCTGCAGGCTTACTGTATCCATTGGACGTTCCCATTGACGATGAAACACAGAAATTGCATCGGAATTAAATAGAAGAGACACAACGCCGACTTAAGAACAAGAAAACTGAGTTTCTAACGGTCTACGTTTTGAGCGTTTCCTGTGTAACCAGTTTTACATTCCGATGCACCCCTGCAGGTTTACTGTATCCATTGGACCTTCCCATTGACGATGAAACACAGAAATTGCATCGGAATTAAATATAAGAGCCACAATGCCGACTTAAGTAGAGGAAGCCTGAGTCTTCCTACTGTCTATCTTTTGAGCGTTTCCTGTGTCACCAGTTTTACATTCCGATGCACCTCTGCATGTTTACTGTATCATTTGGACCTTCCCATTGACGATGAAACACAGAAATTGCATCGGAATTAAATATAAGATACACAATGCCGACTGAAGTGCAGGAAGACCGAGTCTTCCTACTGTCTATGTTTTGAGCGTTTCCTGTTTCACCAGTTTTACATTCCGATGAACCTCTGCAGGTTTACTGTATCACTTGGGCCTTCCCATTGACGATGATACACAGATATTGCATCGGAATTAAATATAAGAGACACAATGACGACTGAAGTACAGGAAAACAGAATCTTCCTACTGTCTATGTTTTGAGCGTTTACTGTGTCACCAGTTTTACATTCCGATGCACCTCTGCAGGCTTACTGTATCCCTTGGACATTCACAGTGACGATGAAACTCTGAAATTGCATCGGAATTAAATATAAGAGACACGATGACGACTGAAGTACAGGAAGACTGAGTCTTCCTACTGTCTATGGTTTGAGCGTTTCCCGTGTCACCAGTTTTACATTCCGATGCACCTCTGCAGGTTTACTGTATCCCTCGGCCTTCCCATTGACGATGAATCACATAAATTGCATCGGAATTAAATTTAAGAGACACAGTGCCGACTTAAGTGTAGGAAGACTGAGTCTTCCTACTGTCTATGTTCTGAGCGTTTCCTGTGTCACCAGTTTTACATTCCGATGCACCTCTGCAGGTTTACTGTACCACTTGGACCTTCCCATTGCCGATGAAACACAGAAATTGCATCGGAATTAATTATAAGAGACACAATGCCGACATAAGTACAAGAAAACTGAGTCTTCTAACGGTCTATGCTTTGAGCGTTTCCTGTGTCACCAGTTTTTCATTCTGATGCACCTCTGCAGGTTTACTGTATTCCTTGGGCGTTCCATTGACGATGATACACAGAAAATGCATCGGAATTAAATATAAGAGACACAATGCCGGCTGAAGTACAGGAAGACTGAGTCTTCTTATTTTCTATGTTTTGAGCGTTTCCTGTGTCACCAGTTTTACATTCCGATGCTCCTCTGCAGGTTTACTGTATCCATTGGACCTTCCCATTGACGATGAAACACAGAAATTGCATCGGAATTAAATGTAAGATACTCAATGCCGACTGAAGTACAGGAAGACCGAGTCTTCCTACTGTCTATACTTTGAGCGTTTCCTGTCTCACCAGTTTTACATTTCGATGCACCTCTGCAGGTTTACTGTATCCCTTGGGCCTTCCCACTGACGATGATACACAGAAATTGCATCGGAATTGAATATAAGAGACACAATGCCGACTTAAGGACAGGAAGACTGAGTCTACCTACTGTCTATGTTTTGAGCGTTTCCTGTGTCACCAGTTTTACATTCTGACGCACATCTGCGGGTTTACTGTGTCCCTTGGACCTTCACAGTGACGATGAAACTCTGAAATTGCATCGGAATTAAATATAAGAGACACAATGCCGACTTAAGTAGAGGAAGACTGAGTCTTCCTACTGTCTATGCTTTGAGCGTTTCCTGTGTCACCAGTTTTACATTCCGATGCACCTCTGCAGGTTTACTGTATCCATTGGACCTTCCCATTGACGATGAAACACAGAAATTGCTTCGGAATTAAATAGAAGAGACACAACGCCGACTTAAGAACAAGAAAACTGTGTTTCTAACGGTCTATGTTTTGAGCGATTCCTGTGTAACCAGTTTTACATTCCGATGCACCCCTGCAGGTTTACTGTATCCATTGGACCTTCCCATTGACGATGAAACACAGAAATTGCATCGGAATTAAAAATAAGAGACACAACGCCGACTTAAGTAGAGGAAGCCTGAGTCTTTCTACTGTCTATGTTTTGAGCGTTTCCTGTGTCACCAGTTTTACATTCCGATGCACCTCTGCATGTTTACTGTATCATTTGGACCTTCCCATTGACGATGATACACAGAAATTGCATCGGAATTTAATATAAGATACACAATGCCGACTGAAGTACAGGAAGACCGAGTCTTCCTACTGTCTATGTTTTGAGCGTTTCCTGTTTCACCAGTTTTACATTCCGATGCACCTCTGCAGGTTTACTGTATCCCTTGGGCCTTCCCATTGACGATGATACACAGAAATTGCACCGGAATTAAATATAAGAGACACAATGCCGGCTGAAGTACAGGAAGACTGAGTCTTCTTACTGTCTATGCTTTGAGCGTTTCCTGTGTCACCAGTTTTACATTCCGATGCACCTCTGCAGGTTTACTGTACCACTTGGACCTTCCCATTGACGATGAAACACAGAAATTGCATCGGAATTAAATATAAGAGACACAATGCCGACATAAGTAAAAGAAAACTGAGTCTTCTTACGGTCTATGTTTTGAGCGTTTCCTGTGTCACCAGTTTTACATTCTGATGCACCTCTGCAGGTTTACTGTATCCCTTGGGCCTTCCCATTGACGATGATACACAGAAATTGTATCGGAATTAAATATAAGACACACAATGCCAGCTGAAGTACAGGAAGACTGAGTCTTCTTATTGTCTATGTTTTTAGCGTTTCCTCTGTCACCAGTTTTACATTCCGATGCACCTCTGCAGGTTTACTGTACCACTGGGACCTACCCCATTGACGATGAAACACAGAAATTGCATCGGAATTAAATATAAGGGACACAACGCCGACTTAAGTACAAGAAAACTGAGTTTCTTACGGTCTATGTTTTGAGCGTTTCCTGTGTCACCGGTTTTATATTCCGATGCACCTCTGCAGGTTTACTGTATCCCTTGGACCTTCCCATTGACGAAGAAACACAGAATTTGCATCGGAATTAAATATAAGAGACACAACGCCGACTGAAGTACAAGATAACTGAGTCCTCTTACTGTCTATGTTATGAGCGCTTCCTGTGTCACCAGTTTTACATTCCGATGCACCTCTGCAGGTTCCCTGTATCCCTTGGACCTTCCCATTTACGATGAAACACAGAAATTGCATCGGATTTCAATATAAGAGACGCAATGCCGACATAAGTAGCGGAAGACTGAGTCTTCCTACTGTCTATGTTTTAAGCGTTTCTTGTGTCACCAGTTTTACATTCCGATGCACCTCTGCATGTTTACTGTATCCATTGGACCTTCCCATTGACGATGAAACACAGAAATTGCATCGGAATTAAATATAAGAGACACAATGCCGACTTAAGTAGAGGAAGACTGAGTCTTCCTACTGTCTATGCTTTGAGCGTTTCCTATGTCACCAGTTTTACATTCCGATGCACCTCTGCAGGTTTACTGTATCCATTGGACCTTCCCATTGACGATGAAACACAGAAATTGCTTCGGAATTAAATAGAAGAGACACAACGCCGACTTAAGAACAAGAAAACTGTGTTTCTAACGGTCTATGTTTTGAGCGATTCCTGTGTAACCAGTTTTACATTCCGATGCACCCCTGCAGGTTTACTGTATCCATTGGACCTTCCCATTGACGATGAAACACAGAAATTGCATCGGAATTAAAAATAAGAGACACAACGCCGACTTAAGTAGAGGAAGCCTGAGTCTTTCTACTGTCTATGTTTTGAGCGTTTCCTGTGTCACCAGTTTTACATTCCGATGCACCTCTGCATGTTTACTGTATCATTTGGACCTTCCCATTGACGATGATACACAGAAATTGCACCGGAATTTAATATAAGATACACAATGCCGACTGAAGTACAGGAAGACCGAGTCTTCCTACTGTCTATGTTTTGAGCGTTTCCTGTTTCACCAGTTTTACATTCCGATGCACCTCTGCAGGTTTACTGTATCCCTTGGGCCTTCCCATTGACGATGATACACAGAAATTGCATCGCAATTAAATATAAGAGACACAATGCCGGCTGAAGTACAGGAAGACTGAGTCTTCTTACTGTCTATGCTCTGAGCGTTTCCTGTGTCACCAGTTTCACATTCCGATGCACCTCTGCAGGTTTACTGTACCACTTGGACCTTCCCATTGACGATGAAACACAGAAATTGCATCGGAATTAAATATAAGAGACACAATGCCGACATAAGTACAAGAAAACTGAGTCTTCTTACGGTCTATGTTTTGAGCGTTTCCTGTGTCACCAGTTTTACATTCTGATGCACCTCTGCAGGTTTACTGTATCCCTTGGGCCTTCCCATTGACGATGATACACAGAAATTGTATCGGAATTAAATATAAGACACACAATGCCAGCTGAAGTACAGGAAGACTGAGTCTTCTTATTGTCTATGTTTTTAGCGTTTCCTCTGTCACGAGTTTTACATTCCGATGCACCTCTGCAGGTTTACTGTACCACTGGGACCTTCCCATTGACGATGAAACACAGAAATTGCATCGGAATTAAATATAAGGGACACAACGCCGACTTAAGTACAAGAAAACTGAGTTTCTTACGGTCTATGTTTTGAGCGTTTCCTGTGTCACCGGTTTTATATTCCGATGCACCTCTGCAGGTTTACTGTATCCCTTGGACCTTCCCATTGACGAAGAAACACAGAATTTGCATCGGAATTAAATATAAGAGACACAACGCCGACTGAAGTACAAGATAACTGAGTCCTCTTACGGTCTATGTTATGAGCGCTTCCTGTGTCACCAGTTTTACATTCCGATGCACCTCTGCAGGTTTCCTGTATCCCTTGGACCTTCCCATTTACGATGAAACACAGAAATTGCATCGGATTTCAATATAAGAGACACAATGCCGACATAAGTAGCGGAAGACTGAGTCTTCCTACTGTCTATGTTTTAAGCGTTTCCTGTGTCACCAGTTTTACATTCCGATGCACCTCTGCAGGTTTACTGTATCCCTTGGCCTTCCCATTGACGATGAAACACAGAAATTGCATCGGAATTAAATATAATAGACACAATGACGACTGAAGTACAGGAAAACAGAATCTTCCTACTGTCTATGTTTTGAGCGTTTACTGTGTCACCAGTTTTACATTCCGATGCACCTCTGCAGGTTTACTGTATCCCTTGGACATTCACAGTGACGATGAAACTCTGAAATTGCATCGGAATTAAATATAAGAGATACGATGACGACTGAAGTACAGGAAGACTGAGTCTTCCTACTGTCTATGGTTTGAGCGTTTCCCGTGTCACCAGTTTTACATTCCGATGCACCTCTGCAGGTTTACTGTATCCCTCGGCCTTCCCATTGACGATGAATCACAGAAATTGCATCGGAATTAAATATAAGAGACACAGTGCCGACTTAAGTGTAGGAAGACTGAGTCTTCCTACTGTCTATGTTCTGAGCGTTTCCTGTGTCACCAGTTTTACATTCCGATGCACCTCTGCAGGTTTACTGTACCACTTGGACCTTCCCATTGCCGATGAAACACAGAAATTGCATCGGAATTAATTATACGAGACACAATGCCGACATAAGTACAAGAAAACTGAGTCTTCTTACGGTCTATGCTTTGAGCGTTTCCTGTGTCACTAGTTTTACATCCTGATGCACCTCTGCAGGTTTACTGTATCCCTTGGGCGTTCCATTGACGATGATACACAGAAATTGCATCGGAATTAAATATAAGAGACACAATGCAGGCTGAAGTACAGGAAGACTGAGTCTTCTTATTGTCTATGTTTTGAGCGTTTCCTGTGTCACCAGTTTTACATTCCGATGCTCCTCTGCAGGTTTACTGTATCCATTGGACCTTCCCATTGACGATGAAACACAGAAATTGCATCGGAATTAAATGTAAGATACTCAATGCCGACTGAAGTACAGGAAGACCGAGTCTTCCTACTGTCTATGTTTTGAGCGTTTCCTGTCTCACCAGTTTTACATTTCGATGCACCTCTGCAGGTTTACTGTATCCCTTGGGCCTTCCCACTGACGATGATACACAGAAATTGCATCGGAATTAAATAGAAGAGACACAATGCCGCCTTAAGTACAAGAAAATTGGGGCTTCTTAGGGTCTATGTTTTGAGCGCTTCCTGTGTCACCAGTTTTACATTCCGATGCACCTCTGTAGGTTTACTGTATCCCTTGGACCTTCCCATTGACGATGAAACACAGAAATTGCAACGGAATTAAATATAAGAGACACAATGCCGACTTAAGTAGAGCGAGCCTGAGTCTTCCTACTGTCTATGTTATGAGCGTTTCCTGTGTCACCAGTTTTACATTCCGTTGCACCTCTGCATGTTTACTGTATCATTTGGACCTTCCCATTGACGATGAAACACAGAAATTGCATTGGAATTAAATATAAGATACACAATGCCGACTGAAGTACAGGAAGACCGAGTCTTCCTACTTTCTATGTTTTGAGCGTTTCCTGTCTCACCAGTTTTACATTCCGATGCACCTCTGCAGGTTTACTGTATCCCTTGGGCCTTCCCATTGACGATGATACACAGAAATTGCATCGGAATTAAATATAAGAGACACAATGCCGGCTGAAGTACAGGAAGACTGAGTCTTCTTACTGTCTATGCTTGAGCGTTTCCTGTGTCACCAGTTTTACATTCTGATGAACCTCTGCAGGTTTACTGTATCCCTTGGACCATCCCATTGGCGATGAAACACAGAAATTGCATCGGCATTAAATATAAGAGACACAATGCCGACTTAAGAACAGGAAGACTGAGTCTACCTAACGTCTATGTTTTGAGCGTTTCCTGTGTCACCAGTTTTACATTCTGATGCACCTCTGCAGGTTTACTGTACCACTTGGACCTACCCATTGACGATGAAACACATAAATTGCATCGGAATTAAATATAAGAGACTCAATGCCGAAATAAGTACAAGAAAACTGAGTCTTCTTACGGTCTATGCTTTGAGCGTTTCCTGTGTCACCAGTTTTACATTCCGATGCACCTCTGCATGTTTACTGTATCATTTGGACCTTCCCATTGACGATGAAACACAGAAATTGCATCGGAATTAAATATAAGATACACAATGCCGACTAAAGTACAGGAAGACCGAGTCTTCCTAATTTCTATGTTTTGAGCGTTTCCTGTCTCACCAGTTTTACATTCCGATGCACCTCTGCAGGTTTACTGTATCCCTTGGGCCTTCCCATTGACGATGATACACAGAAATTGCATCGGAATTAAATATAAGAGACACAATGCCGGCTGAAGTACAGGAAGAGTGAGTCTTCTTACTGTCTATGCTTTGAGCGTATCCTGTGTCACCAGTTTTACATTCCGATGAACCTCTGCAGGTTTACTGTATCCCTTGGGCCTTCCCATTGACGATGATACACAGAAATTGCGTCGGAATTAAATATAAGAGACACAATGCCGGCTGAAGTACAGGAAGACTGAGTCTCCATATTGTCTATGTTTTGAGCGTTTCCTGTGTCACCAGTTTTACATTCCGATGCACCTCTGCAGGTTTACTGTATCCATTGGACCTTCCCATTGACGATGAAACCCAGAAATTGCATCGGAATTAAATATAAGAGACACAACGCCGACTTAAGTACTAGAAAACTGAGTTTCTTACGGTCTATGTTTTGAGCGTTTCCTGTGTCACCAGTTTTACATTCCGATGCACCTCTGCAGGTTTACTGTATCCCTTGGACTTTCCCATTGACGATGAAACACAGAATTTGCATCGGAATTAAATATAAGAGACACAACGCCGACTGAAGTACAAGAAAACTGAGTCGTCTTTTGGTCTATGTTATGAGCGCTTCCTGTGTCACCAGTTTCACATTCCGATGCACCTCTGCAGGTCTCCTGTATCCTTTGGACCTTCCCATTGACGATGAAACACAGAAATTACATCCGATTTCAATATAAGAGACACAATGCCCACTTAAGTAGCGGAAGACAGAGTCTTCCTACTGTCTATGTTTTGAGCGTTTCCTGTGTCACCAGTTTTACATTCCGATGCACCTCTCCAGGTTTACTGTATCCCTTGGCTTTCCCATTGACGATGAAACACAGAAATTGCAACGGAATTAAATATAAGAGACACAATGCCGACTTAAGTAGAGGAAGCCTGAGTCTTCCTACTGTTTATGTTTTGAGCGTTTCCTGAGTCACCAGTTTTACATTCCGATGCACCTCTGCAGGTTTACTGTATCCCTTGGATCTTCCCATTGACGATGAAACACAGAATTTGCATCGGAATTATATATAAGAGACACAACGCCGACTGAAGTACAAGAAAACTGAGTCCTCTTACGGTCCATGTTCTGAGCGCTTCCTGTGTCACCAGTTTTACATTCCGATGCACCTCTGCAGGTTTCCTGTATCCCTTGGACCTTCCCATTGAGGATGAAACACAGAAATTGCATCGGATTTCAATATAAAAGACACAATGCCGACTTAAGTAGCGGAAGACTGAGTTTTCCTACTGTATATGTGTTGAGTGTTTCCTGTTTCACCAGTTTTACATTCCGATGCACCTCTGCAGGTTTACTGTGTCCCTTGGACCTTCCCATTGGCGATGAAACACAGAAATTGCATCGGAATTAAATATAAGAGACACAATGCCGCCTTAAGTACAAGAAAATTGGGGCTTCTTAGGGTCTATGTTTTGAGCGCTTCCTGTGTCACCAGTTTTACATTCCGATGCACCTCTGTAGGTTTACTGTATCCCTTGGACCTTCCCATTGACGATGAAACACAGAAATTGCAACGGAATTAAATATAAGAGACACAATGCCAACTTAAGTAGAGGAAGCCTGAGTCTTCCTACTGTCTATGTTTTGAGCGTTTCCTGTGTCACTAGTTTTACATTCCGATGCACCTCTGCATGTTTACTGTATCATTTGGACCTTCCCATTGACGATGAAACACAGAAATTGCATCGGAATTAAATATAAGATACACAATGCCGACTGAAGTACAGGAAGACCGAGTCTTCCTACTTTCTATGTTTTGAGCGTTTCCTGTCTCACCAGTTTTACATTCCGATGCACCTCTGTAGGTTTACTGTATCCCTTGGGCCTTCCCATTGACGATGATACACAGAAATTGCATCGGATTTAAATATAAGAGACACAATGCCGGCTGAAGTACAGGAAGAGTGAGTCTTCTTACTGTCTATGCTTGAGCGTTTCCTGTGTCACCAGTTTTACATTCTGATGAACCTCTGCAGGTTTACTGTATCCCTTGGACCATCCCATTGGCGATGAAACACAGAAATTGCATCGGCATTAAATATAAG
The DNA here is from genome assembly GCF_023898315.1 of Schistocerca nitens. Lineage (NCBI taxonomy): Eukaryota > Metazoa > Arthropoda > Insecta > Orthoptera > Acrididae > Schistocerca > Schistocerca nitens. The sequence continues at coordinate 12,278,687 of NC_064621.1, read as the reverse complement.
AGACACAATGCCGACTTAAGAACAGGAAGACTGAGTCTACCTACCGTCTATGTTTTGAGCGTTTCCTGTGTCACCAGTTTTACATTCGGATGCACCTCTGCAGGTTTACTGTACCACTTGGACCTACCCATTGACGATGAAACACAAAAATTGCATCGGAATTAAATATAAGAGACTCAATGCCGAAATAAGTACAAGAAAACTGAGTCTTCTTACGGTCTATGCTTTGAGCGTTTCCTGTGTCACCAGTTTTACATTCTGATGCACCTCTGTAGGTTTACTGTATCCCTTGGGCCTTCCCATTGACGATGATACACAGAAATTGCGTCGGAATTAAATATAAGAGACACAATGCCGGCTGAAGTACAGGAAGACTGAGTCTCCTTATTGTCTATGGTTTGAGCGTTTCCTGTGTCACCAGTTTTACATTCTGATGCACCTCTGTAAGTTTACTGTATCCCTTGGACCTTCCCATTGACGATGAAACACAGAAATTGCAACGGAATTAAATATAAGAGACACAATGAAGACTTAAGTACAGGAAGACTGAGTCTTCCTACTGTCTATGGTTTCAGCGTTTCCCGTGTCACCAGTTTTACATTCCGATGCACCTCTGCAGTTTTACTGTATCCATTGGACCTTCCAATTGACGATGAAACCCAGAAATTGCATCGGAATTAAATATAAGAGACACAACGCCGACTTAAGTACTAGAAAACTGAGTTTCTTACGGTCTATGTATTGAGCGTTTCCTGCGTCACCAGTTTTACATTCCGATGCACCTGCAGGTTTCCTGTATCCCTTGGACCTTCCCATTGACAATGAAACACAGAATTTGCATCGGAATTAAATATAAGAGACACAACGCCGACTGAAGTACAAGAAAACTGAGTCCCCTTGCGGTCTATGTTATGAGCGCTTCCTGTGTCATCAGTTTCACATTCCGATGCACCTCTGCAGGTCTCCTGTATCCCTTGGACCTTCCCATTGACGATGAAACACAGAAATTGCATCGGATTTCAATATAAGAGACACAATGCCCACTTAAGTAGCGGAAGACTGAGTCTTCCTACTGTCTATGTTTTGAGCGTTTCCTGTGTCACCAGTTTTACATTCCGATGCACCTCTGCAGGTTTACTGTATCCCTTGGCTTTCCCATTGACGATGAAACACAGAAATTGCAACGGAATTAAATATAAGAGACACAATGCCGACTTAAGTACAGGAAGACTGAGTCTTCCTACTGTCTATGTCTTGAGCGTTTCCTGTGTCATCGGTTTTACATTCCGATACACCTCTGCAGGTTTACTGTATCCCTTGGCCTTCCCATTACCGATGAAACACAGAAATTGCATCGGAATGAAATATAAGAGACACAGTGCCAACATAAGTACAGGAAGACTGAGTATTCCTACTGTCTATGTTTTGAGCGTTTCCTGTGTCACAAGTTTTACATTCCGATGCACCACTGCAGGTTTACTGTATCTCTTGCTCCTTCCAATTGGCGATGAAACACAGAAATTGCATAGGAATTGAATATAAGAGACACAATGCCGCCTTAAGTACAAGAAAATTGAGGCTTCTTAGGGTCTATGTTTTGAGCGCTTCCTGTGTCACCAGTTTTACATTCCAATGCACCTCTGCAGGTTTACTGTATCCCTTGGACATTCACAGTGACGATGAAACTCTGAAATTGCATCGGAATTAAATATAAGCGACACAATTCCGACTTAAGAGAAGGAAGACTGAGTCTTCCTACTCTCTATGTTTTTTAGGGTTTCCTATGTCACCAGTTTTACATTCCGATGCACCTCTGCAGGTTTACTGTATCCCTCGGCCTTCCCATTGACGATGAATCACAGAAATTGCATCGGAATTAAATATAAGAGACTCAGTGCCGACTTAAGTGCAGGAAGACTGAGTCTTCCTATTGTCTATGTTCTGAGCGTTTCCTGTGTCACCAGTTTTACATTCCGATGCACCTCTGCAGGTTTATCCCTCGGACCTTCACAGTGACGATGAAACTGAGAAATTGCATCGGAATTAAATATAAGAGACACAATGCCGACTTAAGAACAGGAAGACTGAGTCTTCCTACTCTCTACCTTTTTTAGCGTTTCCTGTGTCAGAAGTTTTACATTCCGATGCACCTCTGCAGGTTTACTGTATCATTTGGACCTTCCCATTGACGATGAAACACAGAAATTGCATCGGAATTAAATATAAGGTACACAATGCCGACTGAAGTACAGGAAGACCGAGTCTTCCTACTGTCTATGTTTTGAGCGTTTCCTGTCTCACCAGTTTTACATTCCGATGCACCTCTGCAGGTTTACTGTATCCCTTGGGCCTTCCCATTGACGATGATACACAGAAATTGCATCGGAATTAAATATAAGAGACACAATGCCGGCTGAAGTACAGGAAGACTGAGTCTTCTTACTGTCTATGCTTTGAGCGTTTCCTGTGTTACCAGTTTTAAATTCCGATGCACCTCTGCAGGTTTACTGTACCACTTGGACCTTCCCATTGACGATGAAACACAGAAATTGCATCGGAATTAAATATAAGAGACACAATGCCGACATAACTACAAGAAAACTGTGTCTTCTTACGGTCTATGCTTTGAGCGTTTCCTGTGTCACCAGTTTTACATTCTGATGCACCTCTGCAGGTTTACTGTATCCCTTGCGCGTTCCATTTACGATGATACACAGAAATTGCATCGGAATTAAATATAAGAGACACAATGCCGGCTGAAGTACAGGAAGACTGAGTCTTCTTATTGTCTATGTTTTGAGCGTTTCCTGTGTCAACAGTTTTACATTCCGATGCACCTCTGCAGGTTTACTGTATCCATTGGACCTTCCCATTGACGATGAAACACAGAAATTGCATCGGAATTAAATGTAAGATACTCAATGCCTACTGAAGTACAGGAAGACCGAGTCTTCCTACTGTCTATGTTTTGCGCGTTTCCTGTCTCACCAGTTTTACATTCCGATGCACCTCTGCAGGTTTACTGTATCCCTTGGGCCTTCCCACTGACGATGATACACAGAAATTGCATCGGAATTAAATATAAGAGACACAATGCCGACTTAAGGACAGGAAGACTGAGTCTACCTACTGTCTATGTTTTGGGCGTTTCCTGTGGCACCAGTTTTACATTCTGATGCACTTCTGCGGGTTTACTGTGTCCCTTGGACCTTCACAGTGACGATGAAACTCTGAAATTGCATCGGAATTAAATATAAGAGGCACAATGCCGACTTAAGAGCAGGAAGACTGAGTCTTCCTACTCTCTATGTTTCTTAGCGTTTCCTATGTCACCAGTTTTACATTCCGATGCACCTCTGCATGTTTACTGTATCCATTGGACCTTCCCATTGACGATGAAACACAGAAATTGCATCGGAATTAAATATAACAGACACAATGCCGACTTATGTAGAGGAAGACTGAGTCTTCTTACTGTCTATGCTTTGAGCGTTTCCTGTGTCACCAGTTTTACATTCCGATGCAACTCTGCAGGTTTACTGTATCCATTGGACGTTCCCATTGACGATGAAACACAGAAATTGCATCAGAATTAAATAGAAGAGACACAACGCCGACTTAAGAACAAGAAAACTGAGTTTCTAACGGTCTATGTTTTGAGCGTTTCCTGTGTAACCAGTTTTACATTCCGATGCACCCCTGCAGGTTTACTGTATCCATTGGACCTTCCCATTGACGATGAAACACAGAAATTGCATCGGAATTAAATATAAGAGACACAATGCCGACTTAAGTAGAGGAAGCCTGAGTCTTCCTACTGTCTATCTTTTGAGCGTTTCCTGTGTCACCAGTTTTACATTCCGATGCACCTCTGCATGTTTACTGTATCATTTGGACCTTCCCATTGACGATGAAACACAGAAATTACATCGGAATTAAATATAAGATACACAATGCCGACTGAAGTGCAGGAAGACCGAGTCTTCCTACTGTCTATGTTTTGAGCGTTTCCTGTTTCACCAGTTTTACATTCCGATGCACCTCTGCAGGTTTACTGTATCCCTTGGGCCTTCCCATTGACGATGATACACAGATATTGCATCGGAATTAAATATAAGAGACACAATGCCGGCTGAAGTACAGGAAGACTGAGTCTTCTTACTGTCTATGCTTTGAGCGTTTCCTGTGTCACCAGTTTTACATTCCGATGCACCTCTGCAGGTTTACTGTACCACTTGGACCTTCCCATTGACGATGAAACACAGAAATTGCATCGGAATTAAATATAAGAGACACAACGCCGACTTAAGTACAAGAAAACTGAGTTTCTTACGGTCTATGTTTTGAGCGTTTCCTGTGTCACCAGTTTTACATTCCGATGCACCTCTGCAGGTTTACTGTATCCCTTGGACCTTCCCATTGACGAAGAAACACAGAATTTGCATCGGAATTAAATATAAGAGACACAACGCCGACTGAAGTACAAGATAACTGAGTCCTCTTACGGTCTATGTTATGAGCGCTTCTTGTGTCACCAGTTTTACATTCCAATGCACCTCTGCAGGTTTCCTGTATCCCTTGGACCTTCCCATATACGATGAAACACAGAAATTGCATCGAATTTCAATATAAGAGACACAATGCCGACTTAAGTAGCGGAAGACTGAGTCTTCCTACTGTCTATGTTTTAAGCGTTTCCTGTGTCACCACTTTTACGTTCCGATGCACCTCTGCGGGTTTACTGTATCCCTTGGCCTTCCCATTGACGATGAAACACAGAAATTGCATCGGAATTAATTATAAGAGACACAATGACGACTGAAGTACAGGAAAACAGAATCTTCCTACTGTCTATGTTTTGAGCGTTTACTGTGTCACCAGTTTTACATTCCGATGCACCTCTGCAGATTTACTGTATCCCTTGGACATTCACAGTGACGATGAAACTCTGAAATTGCATCGGAATTAAATATAAGAGATACGATGACGACTGAAGTACAGGAAGACTGAGTCTTCCTACTGTCTATGGTTTGAGCGTTTCCCGTGTCACCAGTTTTACATTCCGATGCACCTCTGCAGGTTTACTGTATCCCTCGGCCTTCCCATTGACGATGAATCACAGAAATTGCATCGGAATTAAATATAAGAGACACAGTGCCGACTTAAGTGTAGGAAGACTGAGTCTTCCTACTGTCTATGTTCTGAGCGTTTCCTGTGTCACCAGTTTTACATTCCGATGCACCTCTGCAGGTTTACTGTACCACTTGGACCTTCCCATTGCCGATGAAACACAGAAATTGCATCGGAATTAATTATAAGAGACACAATGCCGACATAAGTACAAGAAAACTGAGTCTTCTTACGGTCTATGCTTTGAGCGTTTCCTGTGTCACCAGTTTTACATTCTGATGCACCTCTGCAGGTTTACTGTATCCCTTGGGCGTTCCATTGACGATGATACACAGAAATTGCATCGGAATTAAATATAAGAGACACAATGCCGGCTGAAGTACAGGAAGACTGAGTCTTCTTATTGTCTATGTTTTGAGCGTTTCCTGTGTCACCAGTTTTACATTCCGATGCTCCTCTGCAGGTTTACTGTATCCATTGGACCTTCCCATTGACGATGAAACACAGAAATTGCATCGGAATTAAATGTAAGATACTCAATGCCGACTGAAGTACAGGAAGACCGAGTCTTCCTACTGTCTATGTTTTGAGCGTTTCCTGTCTCACCAGTTTTACATTTCGATGCACCTCTGCAGGTTTACTGTATCCCTTGGGCCTTCCCACTGACGATGATACACAGAAATTGCATCGGAATTAAATATAAGAGACACAATGCCGACTTAAGGACAGGAAGCCTGAGTCTACCTACTGTCTATGTTTTGAGCGTTTCCTGTGTTACCAGTTTTACATTCTGATGCACTTCTGCGGGTTTACTGTGTCCCTTGGACCTTCTCAGTGACGATGAAACTCTGAAATTGCATCGGAATTAAATATAAGTGACACAATGTCGACTTAAGAGCAGGAAGACTGAGTCTTCCTACTCTCTATGTTTCTTAGCGTTTCCTATGTCACCAGTTTTACATTCCGATGCACCTCTGCATGTTTACTGTATCCATTGGACCTTCCCATTGACGATGAAACACAGAAATTGCATCGGAATTAAATATAAGAGACACAATGCCGACTTAAGTAGAGGAAGACTGAGTCTTCCTACTGTCTATGCTTTGAGCGTTTCCTGTGTCACCAGTTTTACATTCCGATGCACCTCTGCAGGTTTACTGTATCCATTGGACCTTCCCATTGACGATGAAACACAGAAATTGCTTCGGAATTAAATAGCAGAGACACAACGCCGACTTAAGAACAAGAAAACTGAGTTTCTAACGGTCTATGTTTTGAGCGTTTCCTGTGTAACCAGTTTTACATTCCGATGCACCCCTGCAGGTTTACTGTATCCATTGGACCTTCCCATTGACGATGAATCACAGAAATTGCATCGGAATTAAATATAAGAGACACAATGCCGACTTAAGTAGAGGAAGCCTGAGTCTTCCTACTGTCTATGTTTTGAGCGTTTCCTGTGTCACCAGTTTTACATTCCGATGCACCTCTGCATGTTTACTGTATCATTTGGACCTTCCCATTGACGATGATACACAGAAATTGCATCGGAATTAAATATAAGATACACAATGCCGACTGAAGTACAGGAAGACCGAGTCTTCCTACTGTCTATGTTTTGAGCGTTTCCTGTTTCACCAGTTTTACATTCCGATGCTCCTCTGCAGGTTTACTGTATTCCTTGGGCCTTCCCATTGACGATGATACACAGAAATTGTATCGGAATTAAATATAAGAGACACAATGCCGGCTGAAGTACAGGAAGACTGAGTCTTCTTACTGTCTATGCTTTGAGCGTTTCCTGTGTCACCAGTTTTACATTCCGATGCACCTCTGCAGGTTTACTGTACCACTTGGACCTTCCCATTGACGATGAAACACAGAAATTGCATCGGAATTAAATATAAGAGACACAATGACGACTGAAGTACCAGAAAACTGAGTTTCTTACGGTCTATGTTTTGAGCGTTTCCTGTGTCACCGGTTTTATATTCCGATGCACCTCTGCAGGTTTACTGTATCCCTTGGACCTTCCCATTGACGAAGAAACACAGAATTTGCATCGGAATTAAATATAAGAGACACGATGACGACTGAAGTACAGGAAGACTGAGTCTTCCTACTGTCTATGGTTTGAGCGTTTCCCGTGTCACCAGTTTTACATTCCGATGCACCTCTGCAGGTTAACTGTATCCCTCGGCCATCCCATTGACGATGAATCACAGAAATTGCATCGGAATTAAATATAAGAGACACAGTGCCGACTTAAGTGTAGGAAGACTGAGTCTTCCTACTGTCTATGTTCTGAGCGTTTCCTGTGTCACCAGTTTTACATTCCGATGCACCTCTGCAGGTTTACTGTACCACTTGGACCTTCCCATTGCCGACGAAACACAGAAATTGCATCGGAATTAATTATAAGAGACACAATGCCGACATAAGTACAAGAAAACTAGGTCTTCTTACGGTCTATGCTTTGAGCGTTTCCTGTGTCACCAGTTTTACATTCTGATGCACCTCTGCAGGTTTACTGTATCCCTTGGGCGTTCCATTGACGATGATACACAGAAATTGCATTGGAATTAAATGTAAGATACTCAATGCCAACTGAAGTACAGGAAGACCGAGTCTTCCTACTGTCTACGTTTTGAGCGTTTCCTGTCTCACCAGTTTTACATTTCGATGCACCTCTGCAGGTTTACTGTATCCCTTGGGCCTTCCCACTGACGATGATACACAGAAATTGCATCGGAATTAAATATAAGAGACACAATGCCGACTTAAGGACAGGAAGACTGAGTCTACCTACTGTCTATGTTTTGAGCGTTTCCTGTGTCACCAGTTTTACATTCTGATGCACTTCTGCGGGTTTACTGTGTCCCTTGGACCTTCACAGTGACGATGAAACTCTGAAATTGCATCGGAATTAAATATAAGAGACACAATGCCGACTTAAGTAGAGGAAGCCTGAGTCTTCCTACTGTCTATGTTTTGAGCGTTTCCTGTGTCACCAGTTTTACATTCCGATGCACCTCTGCATGTTTACTGTATCATTTGGACCTTCCCATTGACGATGATACACAGAAATTGCATCGGAATTAAATATAAGATACACAATGCCGACTGAAGTACAGGAAGACCGAGTCTTCCTACTGTCTATGTTTTGAGCGTTTCCTGTTTCACCAGTTTTACATTCCGATACCCCTCTGCAGGTTTACTGTATCCCTTGGGCCTTCCCATTGACGATGATACACAGAAATTGCATCGGAATTAAATATAAGAGACACAATGCCGGCTGAAGTACAGGAAGACTGAGTCTTCTTACTGTCTATGCTTTGAGCGTTTCCTGTGTCACCAGTTTTACATTCCGATGCACCTCTGCAGGTTTACTGTACCACTTGGACCTTCCCATTGACGATGAAACACAGAAATTGCATCGGAATTAAATATAAGAGACACAATGCCGACATAAGTACAAGAAAACTGAGTCTTCTTACGGTCTATGTTTTGAGCGTTTCCTGTGTCACCAGTTTTACATTCTGATGCACCTCTGCAGGTTTACTGTATCCCTTGGGCCTTCCCATTGACGATGATACACAGAAATTGTATCGGAATTAAATATAAGACACACAATGCCAGCTGAAGTACAGGAAGACTGAGTCTTCTTATTGTCTATGTTTTTAGCGTTTCCTCTGTCACCAGTTTTACATTCCGATGCACCTCTGCAGGTTTACTGTACCACTGGGACCTTCCTATTGACGATGAAACACCGAAATTGAATCGGAATTAAATAGAAGAGACACAACGCCGACTTAAGAACAAGAAAACTGAGTTTCTTACGGTCTATGATTTGAGCGTTTCCTGTGTCACCAGTTTTACATTCCGATGCACCCCTGCAGGTTTACTGTATCCATTGGACCTTCCCATTGACGATGAAACACAGAAATTGCATCGGAATTAAATATAAGAGACACAATGCCGACTTAAGTAGAGGAAGCCTGAGTCTTCCTACTGTCTATGTTTTGAGCGTTTCCTGTGTCACCAGTTTTACATTCCGATGCACCTCTGCATGTTTACTGTATCATTTGGACCTTCCCATTGACGATGAAACACAGAAATTGCATCGGAATTAAATATAAGATACTCAATGCCGACTGAAGTACAGGAAGTCCGAGTCTTCCTACTGTCTATGTTTTGAGCGTTTCCTGTCTCACCAGTTTTACATTCCGATGCATCTCTGCAGGTTTACTGTATCCCTTGGGCCTTCCCATTGACGATGATACACAGAAATTGCATCGGAATTAAATATAAGAGACACAATGCCGACTAAAGGACAGGAAGACTGAGTCTACCTACTGTCTATGTTTTGAGCGTTTCCTGTGTCACCAGTTTTACATTCTGATGCACTTCTGCGGGTTTACTGTGTCCCTTGGACCTTCACAGTGACGATGAAGCTCTGAAATTGCATCGGAATTACATATAAGAGACACAATGCCGACTTAAGAGCAGGCAGACTGAGTCTTCCTACTCTCTATGTGTTTTAGCGTTTCCTATGTCACCAGTTTTACATTCCGATGCACCTCTGCAGGTTTACTGTATCCATTGGACCTTCCCATTGACGATGAAACACAGAAATTGCATCGGAATTAAATATAAGAGACACAATGCCGACATAAGTCCAAGAAAACTGAGCCTTCTTACGGTCTATGCTTCGAGCGTTTCCTGTGTCACCAGTTTTACATTCTGATGCACCTCTGCAGGTTTACTGTACCCCTTGGGCCTTCCCATTGGCGATGATACACAGAAATTAAATCGGAATTAAATATAAGAGACACAATGCCGGCTGAAGTACAGGAAGACTGAGTCTTCTTATTCTCTATGTTTTGAGCGTTTCCTGTGTCACCAGTTTTACATTCCGATGCACCTCTACAGATTTACTGTATCACGTGGACATTCCCATTGACGATGAAACACAGAAATTGCATCGGAATTAAATATAAGAGACACAACGCCGACTTAAGTACAAGAAAACTGAGTTTCTTACGGTCTATGTTTTGAGCGTTTCCTGTGTCACCAGTTTTACATTCCGAAGCACCCCTGCAGGTTTACTGTATCCATTGGACCTTCCCATTGACGATGAAACACAGAAATTGCATCGGAATTAAATATAAGAGACACAATGCCGACTTAAGTAGAGGAAGACTGAGTCTTCCTACTGCCTATGTTTTGAGCGTTTCCTGTGTCACCAGTTTTACATTCCGATGCACCTCTGCATGTTTACTGTATCATTTGGACCTTCCCATTGACGATGAAACACAGAAATTGCATCGGAATTAAAAATAAGATACACAATGCCGACTGAAGTACAGGAAGACCGAGTCTTCCTACTGTCTATGTTTTGAGCGTTTCCTCTCTCACCAGTTTTACATTCCGATGCACCTCTGCAGGTTTACTGTATCCCTTGGGCCTTCCCATTGACGATGATACACAGAAATTGCATTGGAATTAAATATAAGAACACAATGCCGGCTGAAGTACAGGAAGACTGAGTCTTCTTACTGTCTATGCTTTGAGCGTTTCCTGTGTCACCAGTTTTACATTCCGATGCACCTCTGCATGTTTACTGTATCATTTGGACCTTCCCATTGACGATGAAACACAGAAATTGCATCGGAATTAAATATAAGATACTCAATGCCGACTGAAGTACAGGAGGACCGAGTCTTCCTACTGTCTATGTTTTGAGCGTTTCCTGTCTCACCAGTTTTACATTCCGATGCATCTCTGCAGGTTTACTGTATCCCTTGGGCCTTCCCATTGACGATGATACACAGAAATTGCATCGGAATTAAATATAAGAGACACAATGCCGACTAAAGGACAGGAAGACTGAGTCTACCTACTGTCTATGTTTTGAGCGTTCCCTGTGTCACCAGTTTTACATTCTGATGCACTTCTGCGGGTTTACTGTGTCCCTTGGACCTTCACAGTGACGATGAAACTCTGAAATTGCATCGGAATTACATATAAGAGACACAATGCCGACTTAAGAGCAGGCAGACTGAGTCTTCCTACTCTCTATGTTTTTTAGCGTTTCCTATGTCACCAGTTTTACATTCCGATGCACCTCTGCAGGTTTACTGTATCCATTGGACCTTCCCATTGACGATGAAACACAGAAATTGCATCGGAATTAAATATAAGAGACACAATGCCGACATAAGTCCAAGAAAACTGAGCCTTCTTACGGTCTATGCTTTGAGCGTTTCCTGTGTCACCAGTTTTACATTCTGATGCACCTCTGCAGGTTTACTGTATCCCTTGGGCCTTCCCATTGGCGATGATACACAGAAATTGCATCGGAATTAAATATAAGAGACACAATGCCGGCTGAAGTACAGGAAGACTGAGTCTTCTTATTCTCTATGTTTTGAGCGTTTCCTGTGTCACCAGTTTTACATTCCGATGCACCTCTACAGGTTTACTGTATCACGTGGACATTCCCATTGACGATGAAACACAGAAATTGCATCGGAATTAAATATAAGAGACAAAACGCCGACTTAAGTACAAGAAAACTGAGTTTCTTACAGTCTATGTTTTGAGCGTTTCCTGTGTCACCAGTTTTACATTCCGATGCACCTCTGCAGGTTTACTGTATCCCATGGCCTTCCCATTGACGATGAAACACAGAAATTGCAACGGAATTAAATATCAGAGACACAATGCCGACTTAAATACAGGAAGACAGAGTCTTCCTACTGTCTATGTTTTGAGCGTTTCCTGTGTCACCAGTTTTACATTCCGATGCACCTCTGCAGGTTTACTGTATCCCTTGGCCTTCCCATTGACGATGAAACACAGAAATTGCATCGGAATTAAATATAAGAGTCACAATGACGACTGAAGTACAGGAAAACAGAATCTTCCTACTGTCTATGTTTTGAGCGTTTCCTGTGTCACCAGTTTTACATTCCGATGCACCTCTGCAGGTTTACTGTATCCCTTGGACGGTCCCATTGGCGATGAAACACAGAAATTGCATCGGAATTAAATATAAGAGACACAATGCCGACTTAAGGACAGGAAGACTGAGTCTACCTACTGTCTATGTTTTGAGCGTTCCTGTGTCACCAGTTTTACATTCTGATGCACTTCTGCGGGTTTACTGTGTCCCTTGGACCTTCACAGTGACGATGAAACTCTGAAATTGCATCGGAATTAAATATAAGAGACACAATGCCGACTTAAGTAGAGGAAGCCTGAGTCTTCCTACTGTCTATGTTTTGAGCGTTTCCTGTGTCACCAGTTTTACATTCCGATGCACCTCTGCATGTTTACTGTATCATTTGGACCTTCCCATTCACGATGATACACAGAAATTGCATCGGAATTAAATATAAGATACACAATGCCGACTGAAGTACAGGAAGACTGAGTCTTCTTACTGTCTATGCTTTGAGCGTTTCCTGTGTCACCAGTTTTACATTCCGATGCACCTCTGCAGGTTTACTGTACCACTTGGACCTTCCCATTGACGATGAAACACAGAAATTGCATCGGAATTAAATATAAGAGACTCAATGCCGACATAAGTACAAGAAAACTGAGTCTTCTTACGGTTTATGTTTTGAGCGTTTCCTGTGTCACCAGTTTTACTTTCTGATGCACCTCTGCAGGTTTACTGTATCCCTTGGGCCTTCCCATTGACGATGATACACAGAAATTGTATCGGAATTAAATATAAGACACACAATGCCAGCTGAAGTACAGGAAGACTGAGTCTTCTTATTGTCTATGTTTTTAGCGTTTCCTCTGTCACCAGTTTTACATTCCGATGCACCTCTGCAGGTTTACTGTACCACTGGGACCTTCCTATTGACGATGAAACACAGAAATTGAATCGGAATTAAATAGAAGAGACACAACGCCGACTTAAGAACAAGAAAACTGAGTTTCTTACGGTCTATGATTTGAGCGTTTCCTGTGTCACCAGTTTTACATTCCGATGCACCCCTGCAGGTTTACTGTATCCATTGGACCTTCCCATTGACGACGAAACACAGAAATTGCATCGGAATTAAATATAAGAGACACAATGCCGACTTAATTAGAGGAAGCCTGAGTCTTCCTACTGTCTATGTTTTGAGCGTTTCCTGTGTCACCAGTTTTACATTCCGATGCACCTCTGCATGTTTACTGTATCATTTGGACCTTCCCATTGACGATGAAACACAGAAATTGCATCGGAATTAAATATAAGATACTCAATGCCGACTGAAGTACAGGAAGACCGAGTCTTCCTACTGTCTATGTTTTGAGCGTTTCCTGTCTCACCAGTTTTACATTCCGATGCATCTCTGCAGGTTTACTGTATCCCTTGGGCCTTCCCATTGACGATGATACACAGAAATTGCATCGGAATTAAATATAAGAGACACAATGCCGACTAAAGGACAGGAAGACTGAGTCTACCTACTGTCTATGTTTTGAGCGTTTCCTGTGTCACCAGTTTTACATTCTGATGCACTTCTGCGGGTTTACAGTGTCCCTTGGACCTTCACAGTGACGATGAAGCTCTGAAATTGCATCGGAATTACATATAAGAGACACAATGCCGACTTAAGAGCAGGCAGACTGAGTATTCCTACTCTCTATGTGTTTTAGCGTTTCCTATGTCACCGGTTTTACATTCCGATGCACCTCTGCAGGTTTACTGTATCCATTGGACCTTCCCATTGACGATGAAACACAGAAATTGCATCGGAATTAAATATAAGAGACACAATGCCGACATAAGTCCAAGAAAACTGAGCCTTCTTACGGTCTATGATTTGAGCGTTTCCTGTGTCACCAGTTTTACATTCTGATGCACCTCTGCAGGTTTACTGTACCCCTTGGGCCTTCCCATTGGCGATGATACACAGAAATTAAATCGGAATTAAATATAAGAGACACAATGCCGGCTGAAGTACAGGAAGACTGAGTCTTCTTATTCTCTATGTTTTGAGCGTTTCCTGTGTCGCCAGTTTTACATTCCGATGCACCTCTGCAGGTTTACTGTATCCATTGGACCTTCCTAATAACGATGAAACACAGAAATTGCATCGGAATTAAATAGATGAGACACAACGCCGTCTTAAGAACAAGAAAACTGAGTTTCTTACGGTCTATGTTTTGAGCGTTTCCTGTGTCACCAGTTTTACATTCCGAAGCACCCCTGCAGGTTTACTGTATCCATTGGACCTTCCCATTGACGATGAAACACAGAAATTGCATCGGAATTAAATATAAGAGACACAATGCCGACTTAAGTAGAGGAAGACTGAGTCTTCCTACTGCCTATGTTTTGAGCGTTTCCTGTGTCACCAGTTTTACATTCCGATGCACCTCTGCATGTTTACTGTATCATTTGGACCTTCCCATTGACGATGAAACACAGAAATTGCATCGGAATTAAAAATAAGATACACAATGCCGACTGAAGTACAGGAAGACCGAGTCTTCCTACTGTCTATGTTTTGAGCGTTTCCTCTCTCACCAGTTTTACATTCCGATGCACCTCTGCAGGTTTACTGTATCCCTTGGGCCTTCCCATTGACGATGATACACAGAAATTGCATTGGAATTAAAAAATAAGAGACACAATGCCGGCTGAAGTACAGGAAGACTGAGTCTTCTTACTGTCTATGCTTTGATCGTTTCCTGTGTCACCAGTTTTACATTCCGATGCACCTCTGCATGTTTACTGTATCATTTGGACCTTTCCATTGACGATGAAACACAGAAATTGCATCGGAATTAAATATAAGATACTCAATGCCGACTGAAGTACAGGAAGACCGAGTCTTCCTACTGTCTATGTTTTGAGCGTTTCCTGTCTCACCAGTTTTACATTCCGATGCATCTCTGCAGGTTTACTGTATCCCTTGGGCCTTCCCATTGACGATGATACACAGAAATTGCATCGGAATTAAATATAAGAGACACAATGCCGACTAAAGGACAGGAAGACTGCGTCTACCTACTGCCTATGTTTTGAGCGTTCCCTGTGTCACCAGTTTTACATTCTGATGCACTTCTGCGGGTTTACTGTGTCCCTTGGACCTTCACAGTGACGATGAAACTCTGAAATTGCATCGGAATTACATATAAGAGACACAATGCCGACTTAAGAGCAGGCAGACTGAGTCTTCCTACTCTCTATGTTTTTTAGCGTTTCCTATGTCACCAGTTTTACATTCCGATGCACCTCTGCAGGTTTACTGTATCCATTGGACCTTCCCATTGACGATGAAACACAGAAATTGCATCGGAATTAAATATAAGAGACACATGCCGACATAAGTCCAAGAAAACTGAGCCTTCTTACGGTCTATGCTTTGAGCGTTTCCTGTGTCACCAGTTTTACATTCTGATGCACCTCTGCAGGTTTACTGTACCCCTTGGGCCTTCCCATTGGCGATGATACACAGAAATTAAATCGGAATTAAATATAAGAGACACAATGCCGGCTGAAGTACAGGAAGACTGAGTCTTCTTATTCTCTATGTTTTGAGCGTTTCCTGTGTCACCAGTTTTACATTCCGATGCACCTCTACAGGTTTACTGTATCACGTGGACATTCCCATTGACGATGAAACACAGAAATTGCATCGGAATTAAATATAAGAGACACAACGCCGACTTAAGTACAAGAAAACTGAGTTTCTTACGGTCTATATTTTGAGCGTTTCCTGTGTCACCAGTTTTACATTCCGATGCACCTCTGCAGGTTTACTGTATCCCATGGCCTTCCCATTGACGATGAAACACAGAAATTGCAACGGAATTAAATATCAGAGACACAATGCCGACATAAATACAGGAAGACAGAGTCTTCCTACTGTCTATGTTTTGAGCGTTTCCTGTGTCACCAGTTTTACATTCCGATGCACCTCTGCAGGTTTACTGTATCCCTTGGCCTTCCCATTGACAATGAAACACAGAAATTGCATCGGAATTAAATATAAGAGTCACAATGACGACTGAAGTACAGGAAAACAGAATCTTCCTACTGTCTATGTTTTGAGCGTTTCCTGTGTCACCAGTTTTACATTCCGATGCACCTCTGCAGGTTTACTGTATCCCTTGGACGGTCCCATTGGCGATGAAACACAGAAATTGCACCGGAATTAAATATAAGAGACACAATGCCGACTTAAGGACAGGAAGACTGAGTCTACCTACTGTCTATGTTTTGAGCGTTTCCTGTGTCACCAGTTTTACATTCTGATGCACTTCTGCGGGTTTACTGTGTCCCTTGGACCTTCACAGTGACGATGAAACTCTGAAATTGCATCGGAATTAAATATAAGAGACACAATGACGACTTAAGAGCAGGAAGACTGAGTCTTCCTACACTCTTTTTTTTTAGCGTTTCCTATGTCATCAGTTTTTCATTCCAATGCACCTATGCATGTTTACTGTATCCATTGGACCTTCCCATTGACGATGAAACACAGAAATTCCATCGGAATTAAATGTAAGATACACAATGCCGACTGAAGTACAGGAAGACCGAATCTTCATACTGTCTATGTTTTGAGCGTTTCCTGTGTCACCAGGTTTACATTCCGATGCACCTCTGCAGGTTTACTGTATCCCTTGGGCCTTCCCATTGACGATGATACACAGAAATTGCCTCGGAATTAAATATAAGACACACAATGCCGGCTGAAGTACAGGAAGACTGAGTCTTCTTATTGTCTATGTTTTGAGCGTTTCCTGTGTCGCCAGTTTTACATTCCGATGCACCTCTGCAGGTTTACTGTATCCATTGGACCTTCCCATTAACGATGAAACACAGAAATTGCATCGGAATTAAATAGATGAGACACAACGCCGTCTTAAGAACAAGAAAACTGAGTTTCTTACGGTCTATGTTTTGAGCGTTTCCTGTGTCACCAGTTTTACATTCCGATGCACCTCTGCAGGTTTACTGTATCCCTTGGCCTTCCCATTGACGATGAAACACAGAAATTGCAACGGAATTAAATATCAGAGACACAATGCCGACTTAAATACAGGAAGACAGAGTCTTCCTACTGTCTATGTTTTGAGCGTTTCCTGTGTCACCAGTTTTACATTCCGATGCACCTCTGCAGGTTTACTGTATCCCTTGGCCTTCCCATTGACGATGAAACACAGAAATTGCATCGGAATTAAATATAAGAGTCACAATGACGACTGAAGTACAGGAAAACAGAATCTTCCTACTGTCTATGTTTTGAGCGTTTCCTGTGTCACCAGTTTTACATTCTGATGCACTTCTGCGGGTTTACTGTGTCCCTTGGACCTTCACAGTGACGATGAAACTCTGAAATTGCATCGGAATTAAATATAAGAGACACAATGACGACTTAAGAGCAGGAAGACTGAGTCTTCCTACACTCTTTTTTTTTAGCGTTTCCTATGTCATCAGTTTTACATTCCGATGCACCTATGCATGTTTACTGTATCCATTGGACCTTCCCATTGACGATGAAACACAGAAATTGCATCGGAATTAAATATAAGAGACACAATGCCGACTAAAGTAGAGGAAGACTGAGTCTTCCTACCGTCTATGTTTTGAGCGTTTCCTGTGTCACCAGTTTTACATTCCGACGCACCTCTGCTGGTTTACTGTATCCCTTGGCCTTCCCATTGACGATGAAACACAGAAATTGCATCGGAATTAAATGTAAGATACACAATGCCGACTGAAGTACAGGAAGACCGAATCTTCCTACTGTCTATGTTTTGAGCATTTCCTGTGTCACCAGGTTTACATTCCGATGCACCTCTGCAGGTTTACTGTATCCCTTGGGCCTTCCCATTGACGATGATACACAGAAATTGCCTCGGAATTAAATATAAGACACACAATTCCGGCTGAAGTACAGGAAGACAGAGTCTTCTTATTGTCTATGTTTTGAGCGTTTCCTGTGTCGCCAGTTTTACATTCCGATGCACCTCTGCAGGTTTACTGTATCCATTGGACCTTCCTAATAACGATGAAACACAGAAATTGCATCGGAATTAAATAGATGAGACACAACGCCGTCTTAAGAACAAGAAAACTGAGTTTCTTACGGTCTATGTTTTGAGCGTTTCCTGTGTCACCAGTTTTACATTCCGAAGCACCCCTGCAGGTTTACTGTATCCATTGGACCTTCCCATTGACGATGAAACACAGAAATTGCATCGGAATTAAATATAAGAGACACAATGCCGACTTAAGTAGAGGAAGACTGAGTCTTCCTACTGCCTATGTTTTGAGCGTTTCCTGTGTCACCAGTTTTACATTCCGATGCACCTCTGCATGTTTACTGTATCATTTGGACCTTCCCATTGACGATGAAACACAGAAATTGCATCGGAATTAAAAATAAGATACACAATGCCGACTGAAGTACAGGAAGACCGAGTCTTCCTACTGTCTATGTTTTGAGCGTTTCCTCTCTCACCAGTTTTACATTCCGATGCACCTCTGCAGGTTTACTGTATCCCTTGGGCCTTCCCATTGACGATGATACACAGAAATTGCATTGGAATTAAATATAAGAGACACAATGCCGGCTGAAGTACAGGAAGACTGAGTCTTCTTACTGTCTATGCTTTGATCGTTTCCTGTGTCACCAGTTTTACATTCCGATGCACCTCTGCATGTTTACTGTATCATTTGGACCTTTCCATTGACGATGAAACACAGAAATTGCATCGGAATTAAATATAAGATACTCAATGCCGACTGAAGTACAGGAAGACCGAGTCTTCCTACTGTCTATGTTTTGAGCGTTTCCTGTCTCACCAGTTTTACATTCCGATGCATCTCTGCAGGTTTACTGTATCCCTTGGGCCTTCCCATTGACGATGATACACAGAAATTGCATCGGAATTAAATATAAGAGACACAATGCCGACTAAAGGACAGGAAGACTGCGTCTACCTACTGTCTATGTTTTGAGCGTTCCCTGTGTCACCAGTTTTACATTCTGATGCACTTCTGCGGGTTTACTGTGTCCCTTGGACCTTCACAGTGACGATGAAACTCTGAAATTGCATCGGAATTACATATAAGAGACACAATGCCGACTTAAGAGCAGGCAGACTGAGTCTTCCTACTCTCTATGTTTTTTAGCGTTTCCTATGTCACCAGTTTTACATTCCGATGCACCTCTGCAGGTTTACTGTATCCATTGGACCTTCCCATTGACGATGAAACACAGAAATTGCATCGGAATTAAATATAAGAGACACATGCCGACATAAGTCCAAGAAAACTGAGCCTTCTTACGGTCTATGCTTTGAGCGTTTCCTGTGTCACCAGTTTTACATTCTGATGCACCTCTGCAGGTTTACTGTACCCCTTGGGCCTTCCCATTGGCGATGATACACAGAAATTAAATCGGAATTAAATATAAGAGACACAATGCCGGCTGAAGTACAGGAAGACTGAGTCTTCTTATTCTCTATGTTTTGAGCGTTTCCTGTGTCACCAGTTTTACATTCCGATGCACCTCTACAGGTTTACTGTATCACGTGGACATTCCCATTGACGATGAAACACAGAAATTGCATCGGAATTAAATATAAGAGACACAACGCCGACTTAAGTACAAGAAAACTGAGTTTCTTACGGTCTATATTTTGAGCGTTTCCTGTGTCACCAGTTTTACATTCCGATGCACCTCAGCAGGTTTACTGTATCCCATGGCCTTCCCATTGACGATGAAACACAGAAATTGCAACGGAATTAAATATCAGAGACACAATGCCGACTTAAATACAGGAAGACAGAGTCTTCCTACTGTCTATGTTTTGAGCGTTTCCTGTGTCACCAGTTTTACATTCCGATGCACCTCTGCAGGTTTACTGTATCCCTTGGCCTTTCCATTGACAATGAAACACAGAAATTGCATCGGAATTAAATATAAGAGTCACAATGACGACTGAAGTACAGGAAAACAGAATCTTCCTACTGTCTATGTTTTGAGCGTTTCCTGTGTCACCAGTTTTACATTCCGATGCACCTCTGCAGGTTTACTGTATCCCTTGGACAGTCCCATTGGCGATGAAACACAGAAATTGCACCGGAATTAAATATAAGAGACACAATGCCGACTTAAGGACAGGAAGACTGAGTCTACCTACTGTCTATGTTTTGAGCGTTTCCTGTGTCACCAGTTTTACATTCTGATGCACTTCTGCGGGTTTACTGTGTCCCTTGGACCTTCACAGTGACGATGAAACTCTGAAATTGCATCGGAATTAAATATAAGAGACACAATGACGACTTAAGAGCAGGAAGACTGAGTCTTCCTACACTCTTTTTTTTTAGCGTTTCCTATGTCATCAGTTTTTCATTCCGATGCACCTATGCATGTTTACTGTATCCATTGGACCTTCCCATTGACGATGAAACACAGAAATTCCATCGGAATTAAATGTAAGATACACAATGCCGACTGAAGTACAGGAAGACCGAATCTTCATACTGTCTATGTTTTGAGCGTTTCCTGTGTCACCAGGTTTACATTCCGATGCACCTCTGCAGGTTTACTGTATCCCTTGGGCCTTCCCATTGACGATGATACACAGAAATTGCCTCGGAATTAAATATAAGACACACAATGCCGGCTGAAGTACAGGAAGACTGAGTCTTCTTATTGTCTATGTTTTGAGCGTTTCCTGTGTCGCCAGTTTTACATTCCGATGCACCTCTGCAGGTTTACTGTATCCATTGGACCTTCCCATTAACGATGAAACACAGAAATTGCATCGGAATTAAATAGATGAGACACAACGCCGTCTTAAGAACAAGAAAACTGAGTTTCTTACGGTCTATGTTTTGAGCGTTTCCTGTGTCACCAGTTTTACATTCCGATGCACCCCTGCAGGTTTACTGTATCCATTGGACCTTCCCATTGACGATGAAACACAGAAACTGCATCGGAATTAAATATAAGAGACACAATGCCGACTGAAGTAGAGGAAGACTGAGTCTTCCTACTGCCTATGTTTTGAGCGTTTCCTGTGTCACCAGATTTACATTCCGATGCACCTCTGCATGTTTACTGTATCATTTGGACCTTCCCATTGACGATGAAACACAGAAATTGCATCGGAATTAAAAATAAGATACACAAGGCCGACTGAAGTACAGGAAGACCGAGTCTTCCTACTGTCTATGTTTTGAGCGTTTCCTCTCTCACCAGTTTTACATTCCGATGCACCTCTGCAGGTTTACTGTATCCCTTAGGCTTTCCCATTGACGATGATACACAGAAATTGCATTGGAATTAAATATAAGAGGCACAATGCCGGCTGAAGTACAGGAAGACTGAGTCTTCTTACTGTCTATGCTTTGAGCGTTTCCTGTGTCACCAGTTTTACATTCCGATGCACCTCTGCAGGATTACTGTACCACTTGGACCTTCCCATTGACGATGAAACAGAGAAATTGCATCGGAATTAAATATAAGAGACACAACGCCGACTTAAGCACAAGAAAACTGAGTTTCTTACGGTCTATGTTTTGAGCGTTTCCTGTGTCACCAGTTTTACATTCCGATGCACCTCTGCAGGTTTACTGTATCCCTTGGACCTTCCCATTGACGAAGAAACTCAGAATTTGCATCGGAATTAAATATAAGAGACACAACGCCGACTGAAGTACAAGATAACTGAGTCCTCTTACGGTCTATGTTATGAGCGCTTCCTGTGTCACCAGTTTTACATTCCGATGCACCTCTGCAGGTTTCCTGTATCCCTTGAACCTTCCCATTTACGATGAAACACAGAAATTGCATCGGATTTCAATATAAGAGACACAATGCCGACTTAAGTAGCGGAAGACTGAGTCTTCCTACTGTCTATGATTTAAGCGTTTCCTGTGTCACCAGTTTTACATTCCGATGCACCTCTGCAGGTTTACTGTATCCCTTGGCCTTCCCATTGACGATGAAACACAGGAATTGAATCGGAATTAAATAGAAGAGACACTACTCCGACTTAAGAACAAGAAAACTGAGTTTCTTACGGTCTATGTTTTGAGCGTTTCCTGTGTCACCAGTTTTACATTCCGATGCACCCCTGCAGGTTTACTGTATCCATTGGACCTTCCCATTGACGATGAAACACAGAAATTGCATCGGAATAAAATATAAGAGACACAATGCCGACTTAAGTAGAGGACGCCTGAGTCTTCCTACTGTCTATGTTTTGAGCGTTTCCTGTGTCACCATTTTTACATTCCGATGCACCTCTGCAGGATTACTGTACCACTTGGACCTTCCCATTGACGATGAAACACAGAAATTGCATCGGAATTAAATATAAGAGACACAACGCCGACTTAAGCACAAGAAAACTGAGTTTCTTACGGTCTATGTTTTGAGCGTTTCCTGTGTCACCAGTTTTACATTCCGATGCACCTCTGCAGGTTTACTGTATCCCTTGGACCTTCCCATTGACGAAGAAACTCACAATTTGCATCGGAATTAAATATAAGAGACACAACGCCGACTGAAGTACAAGATAACTGAATCCTCTTACGGTCTATGTTATGAGCGCTTCCTGTGTCACCAGTTTTACATTCCGATGCACCTCTGCAGGTTTCCTGTATCCCTTGAACCTTCCCATTTACGATGAAACACAGAAATTGCATCGGATTTCAATATAAGAGACACAATGCCGACTTAAGTAGCGGAAGACTGAGTCTTCCTACTGTCTATGATTTAAGCGTTTCCTGTGTCACCAGTTTTACATTCCGATGCACCTCTGCAGGTTTACTGTATCCATTGGTCCTTCCCATTAACGATGAAACACAGAAATTGCAACGGAATTAAATAGATGAGACACAACGCCGTCTTAAGAACAAGAAAACTGAGTTTCTTACGGTCTATGTTTTGAGGGTTTCCTGTGTCACCAGTTTTACATTCTGATGCACTTCTGCGGGTTTACTGTGTCCCTTGGACCTTCACAGTGACGATGAAACTCTGAAATTGCATCGGAATTACATATAAGAGACACAATGCCGACTTAAGAGCAGGAAGACTAGGTCTTCCTACTCTCTATGTTTTTTAGCGTTTCCTATGTCACCAGTTTTACATTCCGATGCACCCCTGCAGGTTTACTGTATCCCTTGGGCCTTCCCATTGACGATGATACACAGAAATTGCCTCGGAATTAAATATAAGACACACAATGCAGGCTGAAGTACAGGTAGACTGAGTCTTCTTATTGTCTATGTTTTGAGCGTTTCCTGTGTCGCCAGTTTTACATTCCGATGCACCTCTGCAGGTTTACTGTATCCATTGGACCTTCCCATTAACGATGAAACACAGAAATTGCATCGGAATTAAATAGATGAGACACAACGCCGTCTTAAGAACAAGAAAACTGAGTTTCTTACGGTCTATGTTTTGAGCGTTTCCTGTGTCACCAGTTTTACATTCCGATGCACCCCTGCAGGTTTACTGTATCCATTGGAAATTCCCATTGACGATGAAACACAGAAATTGCATCGGAATTAAATATAAGAGACACAATGCCGACTTAAGTAGAGGAAGACTGAGTCTTCCTACTGCCTATGATTTGAGCGTTTCCTGTGTCACCAGTTTTACATTCCGATGCACCTCTGCATGTTTACTGTATCATTTGGACCTTCCCATTGACGATGAAACACAGAAATTGCATCGGAATTAAAAATAAGATACACAATGCCGACTGAAGTACAGGAAGACCGAGTCCTCCTACTGTCTATGTTTTGAGCGTATCCTGTCTCACCTGTTTCACATTCCGATGTACCTCTGCAGGTTTACTGTATCCCTTGGGCTTTCCCATTGACGATGATACACAGGAATTGCATCGGAATGAAATATAAGAGACACAATGACAGCTGAAGTACAGGAAGACTGAGTCTTCTTACTGTCTATGCTTTGAGCGTTTCCTGTGTCACCAGTTTTACATTCCGATGCACCTCTGCAGGTTTACTGTATCCATTGGACCTTCCCATTGACGAAGAAACACAGAAATTGCATCGGAATTAAATAGAAGAGACACAACGCCGACTTAAGAACAAGAAAACTGAGTTTCTAACGGTCTATGTTTTGAGCGTTTCCTGTGTAACCAGTTTTACATTCCGATGCACCCCTGCAGGTTTACTGTATCCATTGGACCTTCCCATTGACGATGAAACACAGAAATTGCATCGGAATTAAATATAAGAGACACAATGCCGACTTAAGTAGAGGAAGCCTGAGTCTTCCTACTATCTATGTTTTGAGCGTTTCCTGTGTCTCCAGTTTTACATTCCGATGCACCTCTGCATGTTTACTGTATCATTTGGACCTTCCCATTGACGATGAAACACAGAAATTGCATCGGAATTAAATATAAGATACACAATGCCGACTGAAGTACAGGAAGACCGAGTCTTCCTACTGTCTATGTTTTGAGCGTTTCCTCTCTCACCAGTTTTACATTCCGATGCACCTCTGCAGGTTTACTGTATCCCTTGGGCCTTCCCATAGACGATGATACACAGAAATTGCATTGGAATGAAATATAAGAGACACAATGCCGGCTGAAGTACAGGAAGACTGAGTCTTCTTACTGTCTATGCTTTGAGCGTTTCCTGTGTCACCAGTTTTACATTCCGATGCACCTCTGCAGGTTTACTGTACCACTTGAACCTTCCGATTTACGATGAAACACAGAAATTGCATCGGAATTAAATATAAGAGACGCAATGCCGACATTAGTACAAGAAAACTGAGTCTTCCTACGGTCTATGTTTTGAGCGTTTCCTGTGTCACCAGTTTTACATTCCGATGCACCTCTGCAGGTTTACTGTATCCCTTGGACCTTCCCATTGACGAAGAAACTCACAATTTGCATCGGAATTAAATATAAGAGACACAACGCCGACTGAAGTACAAGATAACTGAGTCCTCTTACGGTCTATGTTATGAGCGCTTCCTGTGTCACCAGTTTTACATTCCGATGCACCTCTGCAGGTTTCCTGTATCCCTTGAACCTTCCCATTTACGATGAAACACAGAAATTGCATCGGATTTCAATATAAGAGACACAATGCCGACTTAAGTAGCGGAAGACTGAGTCTTCCTACTGTCTATGATTTAAGCGTTTCCTGTGTCACCAGTTTTACATTCCGATGCACCTCTGCAGGTTTACTGTATCCCTTGGCCTTCCCATTGACGATGAAACACAGGAATTGAATCGGAATTAAATAGAAGAGACACTACGCCGACTTAAGAACAAGAAAACTGAGTTTCTTACGGTCTATGTTTTGAGCGTTTCCTGTGTCACCAGTTTTACATTCCGATGCACCCCTGCAGGTTTACTGTATCCATTGGACCTTCCCATTGACGATGAAACACAGAAATTGCATCGGAATAAAATATAAGAGACACAATGCCGACTTAAGTAGAGGACGCCTGAGTCTTCCTACTGTCTATGTTTTGAGCGTTTCCTGTGTCACCATTTTTACATTCCGATGCACCTCTGCAGGATTACTGTACCACATTGACCTTCTCATTGACGATGAAACACAGAAATTGCATCGGAATTAAATATAAGAGACACAACGCCGACATAAGCACAAGAAAACTGAGTTTCTTACGGTCTATGTTTTGAGCGTTTCCTGTGTCACCAGTTTTACATTCCGATGCACCTCTGCAGGTTTACTGTATCCCTTGGACCTTCCCATTGACGAAGAAACTCACAATTTGCATCGGAATTAAATATAAGAGACACAACGCCGACTGAAGTACAAGATAACTGAGTCCTCTTACGGTCTATGTTATGAGCGCTTCCTGTGTCACCAGTTTTACATTCCGATGCACCTCTGCAGGTTTCCTGTATCCCTTGAACCTTCCCATTTACGATGAAACACAGATATTGCATCGGATTTCAATATAAGAGACACAATGCCGACTTAAGTAGCGGAAGACTGAGTCTTCCCACTGTCTATGATTTAAGCGTTTCCTGTGTCACCAGTTTTACATTCCGATGCACCTCTGCAGGTTTACTGTATCCATTGGTCCTTCCCATTAACGATGAAACACAGAAATTGCATCGGAATTAAATAGATGAGACACAACGCCGTCTTAAGAACAAGAAAACTGAGTTTCTTACGGTCTATGTTTTGAGGGTTTCCTGTGTCACCAGTTTTACATTCTGATGCACTTCTGCGGGTTTACTGTGTCCCTTGGACCTTCACAGTGACGATGAAACTCTGAAATTGCATCGGAATTACATATAAGAGACACAATGCCGACTTAAGAGCAGGAAGACTAGGTCTTCCTACTCTCTATGTTTTTTAGCGTTTCCTGTGTCACCAGTTTTA
Source organism: Schistocerca nitens (assembly GCF_023898315.1). Taxonomy (NCBI): domain Eukaryota; kingdom Metazoa; phylum Arthropoda; class Insecta; order Orthoptera; family Acrididae; genus Schistocerca; species Schistocerca nitens. Next base: position 12,252,160 of record NC_064621.1, on the reverse strand, counting down.
CATTCCGATGCACCCCTGCAGGTTTACTGTATCCCTTGGGCCTTCCCATTGACGATGATACACAGAAATTGCCTCGGAATTAAATATAAGACACACAATGCAGGCTGAAGTACAGGAAGACTGAGTCTTCTTATTGTCTATGTTTTGAGCGTTTCCTGTGTCGCCAGTTTTACATTCCGATGCACCTCTGCAGGTTTACTGTATCCATTGGACCTTCCCATTAAAGATGAAACACAGAAATTGCATCGGAATTAAATAGATGAGACACAACGCCGTCTTAAGAACAAGAAAACTGAGTTTCTTACGGTCTATGCTTTGAGCGTTTCCTGTGTCACCAGTTTTACATTCCGATGCACCCCTGCAGGTTTACTGTATCCATTGGAAATTCCCATTGACGATGAAACACAGAAATTGCATCGGAATTAAATATAAGAGACACAATGCCGACTTAAGTAGAGGAAGACTGAGTCTTCCTACTGCCTATGATTTGAGCGTTTCCTGTGTCACCAGTTTTACATTCCGATGCACCTCTGCATGTTTACTGTATCATTTGGACCTTCCCATTGACGATGAAACACAGAAATTGCATCGGAATTAAAAATAAGATACACAATGCCGACTGAAGTACAGGAAGACCGAGTCCTCCTACTGTCTATGTTTTGAGCGTATCCTGTCTCACCAGTTTCACATTCCGATGTACCTCTGCAGGTTTACTGTATCCCTTGGGCTTTCCCATTGACGATGATACACAGGAATTGCATCGGAATTAAATATAAGAGACACAATGACAGCTGAAGTACAGGAAGACTGAGTCTTCTTACTGTCTATGCTTTGAGCGTTTCCTGTGTCACCAGTTTTACATTCCGATGCACCTCTGCAGGTTTACTGTATCCATTGGACCTTCCCATTGACGAAGAAACACAGAAATTGCATCGGAATTAAATAGAAGACACACAACGCCGACTTAAGAACAAGAAAACTGAGTTTCTAACGGTCTATGTTTTGAGCGTTTCCTGTGTAACCAGTTTTACATTCCGATGCACCCCTGCAGGTTTACTGTATCCATTGGACCTTCCCATTGACGATGAAACACAGAAATTGCATCGGAATTAAATATAAGAGACACAATGCCGACTTAAGTAGAGGAAGCCTGAGTCTTCCTACTATCTATGATTTGAGCGTTTCCTGTGTCTCCAGTTTTACATTCCGATGCACCTCTGCAGGTTTACTGTATCCCTTGGGCCTTCCCATTGACGATGATACACAGAAATTGCATTGGAATGAAATATAAGAGACACAATGCCGGCTGAAGTACAGGAAGACTGAGTCTTCTTACTGTCTATGCTTTGAGCGTTTCCTGTGTCACCAGTTTTACATTCCGATGTACCTCTGCAGGTTTACTGTACCACTTGAACCTTCCGATTTACGATGAAACACAGAAATTGCATCGGAATTAAATATAAGAGACGCAATGCCGACATTAGTACAAGAAAACTGAGTCTTCCTACGGTCTATGTTTTGAGCGTTTCCTGTGTCACCAGTTTTACATTCTGATGCACCTCTGCAGGTTTACTGTATCCCTTGGGCCTTCCCATTGACGATGATACACAGGAATTGCATCGGAATTAAATATAAGACACACAATGCCGGCTGAAGTACAGGAAGACTGAGTCTTCTTATTGTCTATGTTTTGAGCGTTTCCTGTGTCACCATTTTTACATTCCGATGCACCTCTGCAGGTTTACTGTATCCCTTGGGCCTTCCCATTGACGATGATACACAGAAATTGCATCGGAATTAAATATAAGAGACACAATGCCGACTAAAGGACAGGAAGACTGAGTCTACCTACTGTCTACGTTTTGAGCGTTTCCTGTGTCACCAGTTTTACATTCTGATGCACTTCTGCGGGTTTACTGTGTCCCTTGGACCTTCACAGTGACGATGAAACTCTGAAATTGCATCGGAATTACATATAAGAGACACAATATCGACTTAAGAGCAGGAAGACTATGTCTTCCTACTCTCTATGTTTTTTAGCGTTTCCTATGTCACCAGTTTTACATTCCGATGCACCTCTGCAGGTTTACTGTATCCATTGGACCTTCCCATTGACGATGAATACAGAAATTGCATCGGAATTAAATATAAGAGTCACAATGCCGACATAAGTCCAAGAAAACTGAGCCTTCTTACGGTCTATGCTTTGAGCGTTTCCTGTGTCACCAGTTTTACATTCCGATGCACTTCTGCAGGTTTACTGTATCCCTTGGACCTTCCCATTGACGAAGAAACACAGAAATTGCATCGGATTTCAATATAAGAGACACAATGCCGACTTAAGTAGCGGAAGACTGAGTCTTCCTACTGTCTATGCTTTGAGCGTTTCCTGTTTCACCAGTTTTACATTCCGATGCACCTCTGCAGGTTTACTGTATCCCTATGCCTTCCCATTGACGATGAAACACAGAAATTGCATCGGAATTAAATATAAGAGACACAATGACGACTGAAGTACAGGAAAACAGAATCTTCCTACTGTCTATGTTTTGAGCGTTTCCTGTGTCACCAGTTTTACATTCCGATGCATCTCTGCAGGTTTACTGTATCCCTTGGACATTCACAGTGACGATGAAACTCTGAAATTGCATCGGAATTAAATATAAGAGACACGATGATGACTGAAGTACAGGAAGACTGAGTCTTACTACTGCCTATGGTTTGAGCGTTTCCTGTGTCACCTGTTTTACATTCCGATGCACCTCTGCAGGTCTACTGTATCCCTAGGCCTTCCCATTGACGATGAATCACAGAAATTGCATCGGAATTAAGTATAAGAGACACAGTGCCGACTTAAGTGCAGGAAGACTGAGTCTTCCTACTGTCTATGTTCTGAGCGTTTCCTGTGTCACCAGATTTACATTCCGATGCACCTCTGCAGGTTTACTCTATCCCTTGGCCTTCCCATTGACGATGAAACACAGAAATTGCATCTGAATTAAATGTAAGATACACAATGACGACTGAAGTACAGGAAAACAGAATCTTCCTACTGTCTATGTTTTGAGCGTTTCCTGTGTCACCAGTTTTACATTCCGATGCACCTCTGCAGGTTTACTGTATCCCTTGGACATTCACAGTGACGATGAAACTCTGAAATTGCATCGGAATTAAATATAAGAGACACAATGCCGACTTAAGTGCAGGAAAACTGAGTCTTCCTACTCTCTATGTTTTTTAGCATTTCCTATGTCACCAGCTTTACATTCCGATGCACCTCTGCAGGTTTGCTGTATCCCTTGGACCTTCCCATTGACGATGAAACACAGAAATTGCAACGGAATTAAATATAAGAGACACAATGACGACTTAAGTACAGGAAGACTGAGTCTTCCTACTGTCTATGGTTTGAGCGTTTCCCGGGTCAACAGTTTTACATTCCGATGCACCTCTGCAGGTTTACTGTATCCCTCGGCCTTCCCGTTGACGATGAATCACAGAAATTGAATCGCAATTAAATAGAAGAGACACAACGTCGACTTAAGAACAAGAAAACTGAGTTTCTTACGGTCTATGTTTTGAGCGTTTCCTATGTCACCAGTTTTACATTCCGATGCACCCCTGCAGGTTTACTGTATCCATTGGACCTTCCCATTGACGATGAAACACAGAAATTGCATCGGAATTAAATATAAGAGACACAATTCCGACTTAAGTAGAGGAAGCCTGAGTCTTCCTACTGTCTATGTTTTGAGCGTTTCCTGTGTCAACAGTTTTACATTCCGATGCACCTCTGCATGTTTACTGTATCATTTGGACCTTCCCATTGACGATGAAACACAGAAATTGCATCGGAATTAAATATAAGATACTCAATGCCGACTGAAGTACAGGAAGACCGAGTCTTCCTACTGTCTATGCTTTGAGCGTTTCCTGTCTCACCAGTTTTACATTCCGATGCACCTCTGCAGGTGTACTGTATCCCTTGGGCCTTCCCATTGACGATGATACACAGAAATTGCATCGGAATTAAATATAAGAGACACAATGCCGACTTAAGGACAGGAAGACTGAGTCTACCTACTGTCTATGTTTTGATCGTTTCCTGTGTCACCAGTTTTACATTCCGATGCACCTCTGCAGGTTTCCTGTATCCCTTGGACCTTCCCATTGACGATGAAACACAGAAATTGTAACGGAATTAAATATCAGAAACACAATGCCGACCTAAGTACAGGAAGACAGAGTCTTCCTACTGTCTATGTTTTGAGCGTTTCCTCTCTCACCAGTTTTACATTCCGATGCACCTCTGCAGGTTTACTGTATCCCTTGGGCCTTCCCATTGACGATGATACACAGAAATTGCATTGGAATGAAATATAAGAGACACAATGCCGGCTGAAGTACAGGAAGACTGAGTCTTCTTACTGTCTATGCTTTGAGCGTTTCCTGTGTCACCAGTTTTACATTCCGATGCACCTCTGCAGGTTTACTGTACCACTTGAACCTTCCGATTTACGATGAAACACAGAAATTGCATCGGAATTAAATATAAGAGACGCAATGCCGACATTAGTACAAGAAAACTGAGTCTTCCTACGGTCTATGTTTTGAGCGTTTCCTGTGTCACCAGTTTTACATTCTGATGCACCTCTGCAGGTTTACTGTATCCCTTGGGCCTTCCCATTGACGATGATACACAGGAATTGCATCGGAATTAAATATAAGACACACAATGCCGGCTGAAGTACAGGAAGACTGAGTCTTCTTATTGTCTATGTTTTGAGCGTTTCCTGTGTCACCATTTTTACATTCCGATGCACCTCTGCAGGTTTACTGCATCCCTTGGGCCTTCCCATTGACGATGATACACAGAAATTGCATCGGAATTAAATATAAGAGACACAATGCCGACTAAAGGACAGGAAGACTGAGTCTACCTACTGTCTATGTTTTGAGCGTTTCCTGTGTCACCAGTTTTACATTCTGATGCACTTCTGCGGGTTTACTGTGTCCCTTGGACCTTCACAGTGACGATGAAACTCTGAAATTGCATCGGAATTACATATAAGAGACACAATATCGACTTAAGAGCAGGAAGACTATGTCTTCCTACTCTCTATGTTTTTTAGCGTTTCCTATGTCACCAGTTTTACATTCCGATGCACCTCTGCAGGTTTACTGTATCCATTGGACCTTCCCATTGACGATGAATACAGAAATTGCATCGGAATTAAATATAAGAGTCACAATGCCGACATAAGTCCAAGAAAACTGAGCCTTCTTACGGTCTATGCTTTGAGCGTTTCCTGTGTCACCAGTTTTACATTCCGATGCACTTCTGCAGGTTTACTGTATCCCTTGGACCTTCCCATTGACGAAGAAACACAGAAATTGCATCGGATTTCAATATAAGAGACACAATGCCGACTTAAGTAGCGGAAGACTGAGTCTTCCTACTGTCTATGCTTTGAGCGTTTCCTGTTTCACCAGTTTTACATTCCGATGCACCTCTGCAGGTTTACTGTATCCCTATGCCTTCCCATTGACGATGAAACACAGAAATTGCATCGGAATTAAATATAAGAGACACAATGACGACTGAAGTACAGGAAAACAGAATCTTCCTACTGTCTATGTTTTGAGCGTTTCCTGTGTCACCAGTTTTACATTCCGATGCATCTCTGCAGGTTTACTGTATCCCTTGGACATTCACAGTGACGATGAAACTCTGAAATTGCATCGGAATTAAATATAAGAGACACGATGATGACTGAAGTACAGGAAGACTGAGTCTTACTACTGCCTATGGTTTGAGCGTTTCCTGTGTCACCTGTTTTACATTCCGATGCACCTCTGCAGGTCTACTGTATCCCTAGGCCTTCCCATTGACGATGAATCACAGAAATTGCATCGGAATTAAGTATAAGAGACACAGTGCCGACTTAAGTGCAGGAAGACTGAGTCTTCCTACTGTCTATGTTCTGAGCGTTTCCTGTGTCACCAGATTTACATTCCGATGCACCTCTGCAGGTTTACTCTATCCCTTGGCCTTCCCATTGACGATGAAACACAGAAATTGCATCTGAATTAAATGTAAGAGACACAATGACGACTGAAGTACAGGAAAACAGAATCTTCCTACTGTCTATGTTTTGAGCGTTTCCTGTGTCACCAGTTTTACATTCCGATGCACCTCTGCAGGTTTACTGTATCCCTTGGACATTCACAGTGACGATGAAACTCTGAAATTGCATCGGAATTAAATATAAGAGACACAATGCCGACTTAAGGACAGGAAGACTGAGTCTACCTACTGTCTATGTTTTGATCGTTTCCTGTGTCACCAGTTTTACATTCCGATGCACCTCTGCAGGTTTCCTGTATCCCTTGGACCTTCCCATTGACGATGAAACACAGAAATTGTAACGGAATTAAATATCAGAAACACAATGCCGACCTAAGTACAGGAAGACAGAGTCTTCCTACTGTCTATGTTTTGAGCGTTTCCTCTCTCACCAGTTTTACATTCCGATGCACCTCTGCAGGTTTACTGTATCCCTTGGGCCTTCCCATTGACGATGATACACAGAAATTGCATTGGAATGAAATATAAGAGACACAATGCCGGCTGAAGTACAGGAAGACTGAGTCTTCTTACTGTCTATGCTTTGAGCGTTTCCTGTGTCACCAGTTTTACATTCCGATGCACCTCTGCAGGTTTACTGTACCACTTGAACCTTCCGATTTACGATGAAACACAGAAATTGCATCGGAATTAAATATAAGAGACGCAATGCCGACATTAGTACAAGAAAACTGAGTCTTCCTACGGTCTATGTTTTGAGCGTTTCCTGTGTCACCAGTTTTACATTCTGATGCACCTCTGCAGGTTTACTGTATCCCTTGGGCCTTCCCATTGACGATGATACACAGGAATTGCATCGGAATTAAATATAAGACACACAATGCCGGCTGAAGTACAGGAAGACTGAGTCTTCTTATTGTCTATGTTTTGAGCGTTTCCTGTGTCACCATTTTTACATTCCGATGCACCTCTGCAGGTTTACTGCATCCCTTGGGCCTTCCCATTGACGATGATACACAGAAATTGCATCGGAATTAAATATAAGAGACACAATGCCGACTAAAGGACAGGAAGACTGAGTCTACCTACTGTCTATGTTTTGAGCGTTTCCTGTGTCACCAGTTTTACATTCTGATGCACTTCTGCGGGTTTACTGTGTCCCTTGGACCTTCACAGTGACGATGAAACTCTGAAATTGCATCGGAATTACATATAAGAGACACAATATCGACTTAAGAGCAGGAAGACTATGTCTTCCTACTCTCTATGTTTTTTAGCGTTTCCTATGTCACCAGTTTTACATTCCGATGCACCTCTGCAGGTTTACTGTATCCATTGGACCTTCCCATTGACGATGAATACAGAAATTGCATCGGAATTAAATATAAGAGTCACAATGCCGACATAAGTCCAAGAAAACTGAGCCTTCTTACGGTCTATGCTTTGAGCGTTTCCTGTGTCACCAGTTTTACATTCCGATGCACTTCTGCAGGTTTACTGTATCCCTTGGACCTTCCCATTGACGAAGAAACACAGAAATTGCATCGGATTTCAATATAAGAGACACAATGCCGACTTAAGTAGCGGAAGACTGAGTCTTCCTACTGTCTATGCTTTGAGCGTTTCCTGTTTCACCAGTTTTACATTCCGATGCACCTCTGCAGGTTTACTGTATCCCTATGCCTTCCCATTGACGATGAAACACAGAAATTGCATCGGAATTAAATATAAGAGACACAATGACGACTGAAGTACAGGAAAACAGAATCTTCCTACTGTCTATGTTTTGAGCGTTTCCTGTGTCACCAGTTTTACATTCCGATGCATCTCTGCAGGTTTACTGTATCCCTTGGACATTCACAGTGACGATGAAACTCTGAAATTGCATCGGAATTAAATATAAGAGACACGATGATGACTGAAGTACAGGAAGACTGAGTCTTACTACTGCCTATGGTTTGAGCGTTTCCTGTGTCACCTGTTTTACATTCCGATGCACCTCTGCAGGTCTACTGTATCCCTAGGCCTTCCCATTGACGATGAATCACAGAAATTGCATCGGAATTAAGTATAAGAGACACAGTGCCGACTTAAGTGCAGGAAGACTGAGTCTTCCTACTGTCTATGTTCTGAGCGTTTCCTGTGTCACCAGATTTACATTCCGATGCACCTCTGCAGGTTTACTCTATCCCTTGGCCTTCCCATTGACGATGAAACACAGAAATTGCATCTGAATTAAATGTAAGAGACACAATGACGACTGAAGTACAGGAAAACAGAATCTTCCTACTGTCTATGTTTTGAGCGTTTCCTGTGTCACCAGTTTTACATTCCGATGCACCTCTGCAGGTTTACTGTATCCCTTGGACATTCACAGTGACGATGAAACTCTGAAATTGCATCGGAATTAAATATAAGAGACACAATGCCGACTTAAGTGCAGGAAAACTGAGTCTTCCTACTCTCTATGTTTTTTAGCATTTCCTATGTCACCAGCTTTACATTCCGATGCACCTCTGCAGGTTTGCTGTATCCCTTGGACCTTCCCATTGACGATGAAACACAGAAATTGCAACGGAATTAAATATAAGAGACACAATGACGACTTAAGTACAGGAAGACTGAGTCTTCCTACTGTCTATGGTTTGAGCGTTTCCCGGGTCAACAGTTTTACATTCCGATGCACCTCTGCAGGTTTACTGTATCCCTCGGCCTTCCCGTTGACGATGAATCACAGAAATTGAATCGCAATTAAATAGAAGAGACACAACGTCGACTTAAGAACAAGAAAACTGAGTTTCTTACGGTCTATGTTTTGAGCGTTTCCTATGTCACCAGTTTTACATTCCGATGCACCCCTGCAGGTTTACTGTATCCATTGGACCTTCCCATTGACGATGAAACACAGAAATTGCATCGGAATTAAATATAAGAGACACAATTCCGACTTAAGTAGAGGAAGCCTGAGTCTTCCTACTGTCTATGTTTTGAGCGTTTCCTGTGTCAACAGTTTTACATTCCGATGCACCTCTGCATGTTTACTGTATCATTTGGACCTTCCCATTGACGATGAAACACAGAAATTGCATCGGAATTAAATATAAGATACTCAATGCCGACTGAAGTACAGGAAGACCGAGTCTTCCTACTGTCTATGCTTTGAGCGTTTCCTGTCTCACCAGTTTTACATTCCGATGCACCTCTGCAGGTGTACTGTATCCCTTGGGCCTTCCCATTGACGATGAATCACAGAAATTGCAGCGGAATTAAATATAAGACACACAGTGCCGACTTAAGAGCAGGAAGACTGAGTCTTCCTACTGTCTATGTTCTGAGCGTTTCCTGTGTCACCAGTTTTACATTCCGATGCACCTCTGCAGGTTTGCTGTATCCGTTGGCCTTCCCATTGACGATGAAACACAGAAATTACATCGGAATTAAATATAAGAGACACAATGACGACTGAACTACAGGAAAACAGAATCTTCCTACTGTCTATGTTTTGAGCGTTTCCTGTGTCACCAGTTTTACATTCCGATGCACCTCTGCAGGTTTACTGTATCCCTTGGACATTCACAGTGACGATGAAACTCTGAAATTGCATCGGAATTAAATATAAGAGACACAATGCCGACTTAAGTGCAGGAAGACTGAGTCTTCCTACTCTCTATGTTTTTTAGCGTTTCCTATGTCACCAGTTTTACATTCCGATGCACCTCTGCAGGTATACTGTATCCCTCGTCCTTCCCATTGACGATGAATCACAGAAATTGCATCAGAATTAAATATAAGAGACACAGTGCTGCCTTAAGTGCAGGAAGACTGAGTCTTCCTAATGTCTATGTTCTGAGCGTTTCCTGTGTCACCAGTTTTACATTCCGATGCACCTCTGCAGGTTTACTCTATCCCTTGGCCTTCCCATTGACGATGAAACTGAGAAATTGCATCGGAATTAAATATAAGAGACACAATGACGACTGAAGTACAGGAAAACAGAATCTTACTACCGTCTATGTTTTGAGCGTTTCCTGTGACAAAAGTTTTACATTCCGATGCACCTCTGCAGGTTTACTGTATCCATTGGGCCTTCCCATTGACGATGAAACACAGAAATTGCATCGGAATTAAATAGAAGAGACACAACGCCGACTGAAGTACAAGATAACTGAGTCCTCTCACGGTCTATGTTATGAGCGCTTCCTGTGTCACCAGTTTTACATTCCGATGCACCTCTGCAGGTTTCCTGTATCCCTTGGACCTTCCCATTTACGATGAAACACAGAAATTGCATCGGATTTCAATATAAGAGACACAATGCCGACATAAGTAGCGGAAGACTGAGTCTTCCTACTGTCTATGTTTTAAGCGTTTCCTGTGTCACCAGTTTTACATTCCGATGCACCTCTGCAGGTTTACTGTATCCCTTGGCCTTCCCATTGACGATGAAACACAGAAATTGCATCGGAATTAAATATAAGAGACACGATGACAACTGAAGAACAGGTAAACAGAATCTTCCTACTGTCTATGTTTTGAGCGTTTCCTGCTTCACCAGTTTTACATTCCGATGCACCTCTGCAGGTTTACTGTATCCCTTGGACATTCACAGTGACGATGAAACTCTGAAATTGCATCGGAATTAAATATAAGAGACACGATGACGACTGAAGTACAGGAAGACTGAGTCTTCCTACTGTCTATGGTTTGAGCGTTTCCCGTGTCACCAGTTTTACATTCCGATGCACCTCTGCAGGTTTACTCTATCCCTCGGGCTTCCCATTGACGATGAATCACAGAAATTGCATCGGAATTATATATAAGAGACACAGTGACGACTTAAGTGCAGGAAGACTGAGTCTTCCTACTGTCTATGTTCTGAGCGTTTCCTGTGTCACCAGTTTTACATTCCGATGCACCTCTGCAGGTTTACTCTGTCACTTGGCCTTCCCATTGACGATGAAACACAGAAATTGCATCGGAATTAAATATAAGAGACACAATGACGACTGTAGTAGAGGAAAACCGAATCTTCATACTGTCTATGTTTTGAGCGTTTCCTGTGTCAAAAGTTTTACATTCCGATGCACCTCTGCAGGTTTACTGTATCCATTGGACCTTCCCATTGACGATGAAACACAGAAATTGAATCGGAATTAAATAGAAGAGACACAACGCCGACTTAAGAACAAGAAAACTGAGTTTCTTACGGTCTATGTTTTGAGCGTTTCCTGTGTCACCAGTTTTACATTCCGATGCACCCCTACAGGTTTACTGTATCCATTGGACCTTCCCATTGACGATAAAACACAGAAATTGCATCGGAATTAAATATAAGAGACACAATGCCGACTTAAGTAGAGGAAGCCTGAGTCTTCCTACTGTCTATGTTTTGAGCGTTTCCTGTGTCACCAGTTTTACATTCCGATGCACCTCTGCATGTTTACTGTATCATTTGGACCTTCCCATTGACGATGTAACACAGAAATTGCATCGGAATTATATATAAGATACTCAATGCCGACTGAAGTACAGGAAGATTGAGTCTACCTACTGTCTATGTTTTGAGCGTTTCCTGTGTCACCAGTTTTACATTCTGATGCACTTCTGCGGGTTTACTGTGTCCCTCGGACCTTCACAGTGACGATGAAACTCTGAAATTGCATCGGAATTACATATAAGAGACACAATGCCGACTTAAGAGCAGGAAGACTAAGTCTTCCTACTCTCTATGTTTTTTAGCGTTTCCTATGTCACCAGTTTTACATTCCGATGCACCTCTGCAGGTTTACTGTATCCATTGGACCTTCCCATTGACGATGAAACACAGAAATTGCATCGGAATTAAATATAAGAGACACAATGTCGACATAAGGCCAAGAAAACTGAGCCTTCTTACGGTCTATGCTTTGAGCGTTTCCTGTGTCACCAGTTTTACATTCCGATGCACCTCTGCAGGTTCACTGTATCCCTTGGACCTTCCCATTGACGAAGAAACACAGAATTTGCATCGGCATTAAATATAAGAGACACAATGCCGACTGAAGTACTAGAAATCTGAGTCCTCTTACGGTCTATGTTATGAGCGCTTCCTGAGTCATCAGTTTTACATTCCGATGCACCTCTGCATGATTCCTGTATCCCTTGGACCTTCCCATTTACGATGAAACACAGAAATTGCATCGCATTTCAATATAAGAGACACAATGCCGACTTAAGTAGCGGAAGACTGAGTCTTCCTACTGTCTATGTTTTGAGCGTTTCCTGTTTCACCAGTTTTACATTCCGATGCACCTCTGCAGGTTTACTGTATCCCTTGGCCTTCCCATTGACGATGAAATACAGAAGTTGCATCGGAATTAAATATAAGAGACACAATGACGACCGAAGTACAGGAAAACAGAATCTTCCTACTGTCTATGTTTTGAGCGTTTCCTGTGGCACCAGTTTTACATTCCGATGCACCTCTGCAGGTTTGCTGTATCCCTTGGACATTCACAGTGACGATGAAACTCTGAAATTGCATCGGAATTAAATATAAGAGACACGATGACGACTGAAGTACAGGAAGACTGAGTCTTCCTACTGTCTATGGTTTGAGCGTTTCCCGTGTCACCAGTTTTACATTCCGATGCACCTCTGCAGGATTACTGTATCCCTCGGCCTTCCCATTGACGATGAATCACAGAAATTGCATCGGAATTAAATATAAGAGACACAGTGCCGACTTAAGTGCAGGAAGACTGAGTCTTCCTACTGTCTATGTTCTGAGCGTTTCCTGTGTCACCAGATTTACATTCCGATGCACCTCTGCAGGTTTACTCTATCCCTTGGCCTTCCCATTGACGATGAAACACAGAAATTGCATCTGAATTAAATATAAGAGACACAATGACGACTGAAATACAGGAAAACAGAATCTTCCTACTGTCTATGTTTTGAGCGTTTCCTGTGTCACCAGTTTTACATTCCGATGCACCTGTGCAGGTTTACTGTATCCCTTGGACATTCACAGTGACGATGAAACTCGGAAATTGCATCGGAATTAAATATAAGAGACACAATTCCGACTTAAGTGCAGGAAGACTGAGTCTTCCTACTCTCTATGTTTTTTAGCGTTTCCTATGTCACCAGTTTTACATTCCGATGCACCTCTGCAGGTTTACTGTATCCCTTGGACCTTCCCATTGACAATGAAACACAGAAATTGCTACGGAATTAAATATAAGAGACACAATGACGACTTAAGTACAGGAAGACTGAGTCTTCCTACTGTCTATGGTTTGAGCGTTACCCCGTGTCACCAGTATTACATTCAGATGCTCCTCTGCAGGTTTACTGTATCCCTCGGCCTTCCCATTGACGATGAATCACAGAAATTGAATCGGAATTAAATAGAAGAGACACAACGCCGACTTAAGAACAAGAAAACTGAGTTTCTTACGGTCTATGTTTTGAGCGTTTCCTGTGTCACCAGTTTTACATTCCGATGCACCTCTGCAGGTTTACTGTATCCCTTGGGCCTTCCCATTGTCGATGATACACAGAAATTGCATCGGAATTAAATATAAGAGACACAATGTCGACTAAAGGACAGGAAGACTGAGTCTACCTACTGTCTATGTTTTGAGCGTTTCCTGTGTCACCAGTTTTACATTCTGATGCACTTCTGCGAGTTTACTGTGTCCCTCGGACCTTCACAGTGACGATGAAACTCTGAAATTGCATCGGAATTACATATAAGAGACACAATGCCGACTTAAGAGCAGGAAGACTAAGTCTTCCTACTCTCTATGTTTTTTAGCGTTTCCTATGTCACCAGTTTTACATTCCGATGCACCTCTGCAGGTTTACTGTATCCCTTGGACCTTCCCATTGACGATGAATCACAGAAGTTGCAACGGAATTAAATATAAGAGACACAATGACGACTTAAGTACAGGAAGACTGAGTCTTCCTACTGTCTATGGTTTGAGCGTTTCCTCTGTCACCAGTTTTACATTCCGATGCACCTCTGCAGGTATACTGTATCCCTCGTCCTTCCCATTGACGATGAATCACAGAAATTGGATCAGAATTAAATATAAGAGACACAGTGCTGCCTTAAGTGCAGGAAGACTGAGTCTTCCTAATGTCTATGTTCTGAGCGTTTCCTGTGTCACCAGTTTTACATTCCGATGCAGCTCTGCAGGTTTACTCTATCCCTTGGCCTTCCCATTGACGATGAAACTGAGAAATTGCATCGGAATTAAATATAAGAGACACAATGACGACTGAAGTACAGGAAAACAGAATCTTACTACCGTCTATGTTTTGAGCGTTTCCTGTGTGAAAAGTTTTACATTCCGATGCACCTCTGCAGGTTTACTGTATCCATTGGGCCTTCCCATTGGCGATGAAACACAGAAATTGCATCGGAATTAAATAGAAGAGACACAACGCCGACTGAAGTACAAGATAACTGAGTCCTCTCACGGTCTATGTTATGAGCGCTTCCTGTGTCACCAGTTTTACATTCCGATGCACCTCTGCAGGTTTCCTGTATCCCTTGGACCTTCCCATTTACGATGAAACACAGATATTGCATCGGATTTCAATATAAGAGACACAATGCCGACATAAGTAGCGGAAGACTGAGTCTTCCTACTGTCTATGTTTTAAGCGTTTCCTGTGTAACCAGTTTTACATTCCGATGCACCTCGGCAGGTTTACTGTATCCCTTGGCCTTCCCATTGACGATGAAACACAGAAATTGCATCGGAATTAAATATAAGAGACACGATGACAACTGAAGAACAGGTAAACAGAATCTTCCTACTGTCTATGTTTTGAGCGTTTCCTGCTTCACCAGTTTTACATTCCGATGCACCTCTGCAGGTTTACTGTATCCCTTGGACATTCACAGTGACGATGAAACTCTGAAATTGCATCGGAATTAAATATAAGAGACACGATGACGACTGAAGTACAGGAAGACTGAGTCTTCCTACTGTCTATGGTTTGAGCGTTTCCCGTGTCACCAGTTTTACATTCCGATGCACCTCTGCAGGTTTACTCTATCCCTCGGCCTTCCCATTGACGATGAATCACAGAAATTGCATCGGAATTAAATATAAGAGACACAGTGCCGACTTAAGTGCAGGCAGACTGAGTCTTCCTACTGTCTATGTTCTGAGCGTTTCCTGTGTCACCAGTTTTACATTCCGATGCACCTCTGCAGGTTTACTCTGTCACTTGGCCTTCCCATTGACGATGAAACACAGAAATTGCATCGGAATTAAATATAAGAGACACAATGACGACTGTAGTAGAGGAAAACAGAATCTTCATACTGTCTATGTTTTGAGCGTTTCCTGTGTCAAAAGTTTTACATTCCAATGCACCTCTGCAGGTTTACTGTATCCATTGGACCTTCCCATTGACGATGAAACACATAAATTGAATCGGAATTAAATAGAAGAGACACAACGCCGACTTAAGAACAAGAAAACTGAGTTTCTTACGGTCTATGTTTTGAGCGTTTCCTGTGTCACCAGTTTTACATTCCGATGCACCCCTACAGGTTTACTGTATCCATTGGACCTTCCCATTGACGATGAAACACAGAAATTGCATCGGAATTAAATATAAGAGACACAATGTCGACTAAAGGACAGGAAGACTGAGTCTACCTACTGTCTATGTTTTGAGCGTTTCCTGTTTCACCAGTTTTACATTCTGATGCACTTCTGCGGGTTTACTGTGTCCCTCGGACCTTCACAGTGACGATGAAACTCTGAAATTGCATCGGAATTACATATAAGAGACACAATGCCGACTTAAGAGCAGGAAGACTAAGTCTTCCTACTCTCTATGTTTTTTAGCGTTTCCTATGTCACCAGTTTTACATTCCGATGCACCTCTGCAGGTTTACTGTATCCCTTGGACCTTCCCATTGACGATGAAACACAGAAATTGCAACGGAATTAAATATAAGAGACACAATGACGACTTAAGTACAGGAAGACTGAGTCTTCCTACTGTCTATGGTTTGAGCGTTTCCTCTGTCACCAGTTTTACATTCCGATGCACCTCTGCAGGTATACTGTATCCCTCGTCCTTCCCATTGACGATGAATCACAGAAATTGCATCAGAATTAAATATAAGAGACACAGTGCTGCCTTAAGTGCAGGAAGACTGAGTCTTCCTAATGTCTATGTTCTGAGCGTTTCCTGTGTCACCAGTTTTACATTCCGATGCACCTCTGCAGGTTTACTCTATCCCTTGGCCTTCCCATTGACGATGAAACTGAGAAATTGCATCGGAATTAAATATAAGAGACACAATGACGACTGACGTACAGGAAAACAGAATCTTACTACCGTCTATGTTTTGAGCGTTTCCTGTGTCAAAAGTTTTACATTCCGATGCACCTCTGCAGGTTTACTGTATCCATTGGGCCTTCCCATTGACGATGAAACTCAGAAATTGCATCGGAATTAAATAGAAGAGACACAACGCCGACTGAAGTACAAGATAACTGAGTCCTCTCACGGTCTATGTTATGAGCGCTTCCTGTGTCACCAGTTTTACATTCCGATGCACCTCTGCCGGTTTCCTGTATCCCTTGGACCTTCCCATTTACGATGAAACACAGAAATTGCATCGGATTTCAATATAAGAGACACAATGCCGACATAAGTAGCGGAAGACTGAGTCTACCTACTGTCTATGTTTTAAGCGTTTCCTGTGTCACCAGTTTTACATTCCGATGCACCTCTGCAGGTTTACTGTATCCGTTGGCCTTCCCATTGACGATGAAGCACAGAAATTGCATCGGAATTAAATATAAGAGACACGATGACAACTGAAGAACAGGTAAACAGAATCTTCCTACTGTCTATGTTTTGAGCGTTTCCTGCTTCACCAGTTTTACATTCCGATGCACCTCTGCAGGTTTACTGTATCCCTTGGACATTCACAGTGACGATGAAACTCTGAAATTGCATCGGAATTAAATATAAGAGACACGATGACGACTGAAGTACAGGAAGACTGAGTCTTCCTACTGTCTATGGTTTGAGCGTTTCCCGTGTCACCAGTTTTACATTCCGATGCACCTCTGCAGGTTTACTCTATCCCTCGGCCTTCCCATTGACGATGAATCACAGAAATTGCATCGGAATTAAATATAAGAGACACAGTGCCGACTTAAGTGCAGGAAGACTGAGTCTTCCTACTGTCTATGTTCTGAGCGTTTCCTGTGTCACCAGTTTTACATTCCGATGCACCTCTGCAGGTTTACTGTATCCCTTGGCCTTCCCATTGACGATGAAACACAGAAATTGCATCGGAATTAAATATAAGAGACACAATGACGACTGTAGTAGAGGAAAACAGAATCTTCATACTGTCTATGTTTTGAGCGTTTCCTGTGTCACCAGTTTTACATTCCGATGCACCCCTACAGGTTTACTGTATCCATTGGACCTTCCCATTGACGATGAAACACAGAAATTGCATCGGAATTAAATATAAAAGACACAATGCCGACTTAAGTAGAGGAAGCCTGAGTCTTCCTACTGTCTATGTTTTGAGCGTTTCCTGTGTCACCAGTTTTACATTCCGATGCACCTCTGCATGTTTACTGTATCATTTGGACCTTCCCATTGACGATGAAACACAGATATTGCATCGGAATTATATATTAGATACTCAATGCCGACTGAAGTACAGGAAGACCGAGTCTTCCTACTGTCTATGTTTTGAGCGTTTCCTGTCTTACCAGTTTTACATTCCAATGCACCTCTGCAGGTTTACTGTATCCCTTGGGCCTTCCCATTGACGATGATACACAGAAATTGCATCAGAATTAAATATAACAGACACAATGCCGACTAAAGGACAGGAAGACTGAGTCTACCTACTGTCTGTGTTTTGAGCGTTTCCTGTGTCACCAGTTTTACATTCTGATGCACTTCTGCGGGTTTACTGTGTCCCTCGGACTTTCACAGTGACGATGAAACTCTGAAATTGCATCGGAATTACATATAAGAGACACAATGCCGACTTAAGAGCAGGAAGACTAAGTCTTCCTACTCTCTATGTTTTTTAGCGTTTCCTATGTCACCAGTTTTACATTCCGATGCACCTCTGCAGGTTTACTGTATCCATTGGACCTTCCCATTGACGATGAAACACAGAAATTGCATCGGATTTCAATATAAGAGACACAATGCCGACATAAGTAGCGGAAGACTGAGTCTTCCTACTGTCTATGTTTTAAGCGTTTCCTGTGTCACCAGTTTTACATTCCGATGCACCTCTGCAGGTTTACTGTATCCCTTGGCCTTCCCATTGACGATGAAACACAGAAATTGCATCGGAATTAAATATAAGAGACACGATGACAACTGAAGAACAGGTAAACAGAATCTTCCTACTGTCTATGTTTTGAGCGTTTCCTGCTTCACCAGTTTTACATTCCGATGCACCTCTGCAGGTTTACTGTATCCCTTGGACATTCACAGTGACGATGAAACTCTGAAATTGCATCGGAATTAAATATAAGAGACACGATGACGACTGAAGTACAGGAAGACTGAGTCTTCCTACTGTCTATGGTTTGAGCGTTTCCCGTGTCACCAGTTTTACATTCCGATGCACCTCTGCAGGTTTACTCTATCCCTCGGCCTTCCCATTGACGATGAATCACAGAAATTGCATCGGAATTAAATATAAGAGACACAGTGCCGACTTAAGTGCAGGAAGACTGAGTCTTCCTACTGTCTATGTTCTGAGCGTTTCCTGTGTCACCAGTTTTACATTCCGATGCACCTCTGCAGGTTTACTCTGTCACTTGGCCTTCCCATTGACGATGAAACACAGAAATTGAATCTTAATTAAATATAAGAGACACAATGACGACTGTAGTAGAGGAAAACAGAATCTTCATACTGTCTATGTTTTGAGCGTTTCCTGTGTCAAAAGTTTTACATTCCAATGCACCTCTGCAGGTTTACTGTATCCATTGGACCTTCCCATTGACGATGAAACACAGAAATTGAATCGGAATTAAATAGAAGAGACACAACGCCGACTTAAGAACAAGAAAACTGAGTTTCTTACGGTCTATGTTTTGAGCGTTTCCTGTGTCACCAGTTTTACATTCCGATGCACCCCTACAGGTTTACTGTATCCATTGGACCTTCCCATTGACGATGAAACACAGAAATTGCATCGGAATTAAATATAAGAGACACAATGCCGACTTAAGTAGAGGAAGCCTGAGTCTTCCTACTGTCTATGTTTTGAGCGTTTCCTGTGTCACCAGTTTTACATTCCGATGCACCTCTGCATGTTTACTGTATCATTTGGACCTTCCCATTGACGATGAAACACAGAAATCGCATCGGAATTATATATAAGATACTCAATGCCGACTGAAGTACAGGAAGACCGAGTCTTCCTACTGTCTATATTTTGAGCGTTTCCTGTCTTACCAGTTTTACATTCCGATGCACCTCTGCAGGTTTAGTGTATCCCTTGGGCCTTCCCATTGACGATGATACACAGAAATTGCATCGGAATTAAATATAAGCGACACAATGTCGACTAAAGGACAGGAAGACTGAGTCTACCTACTGTCTATGTTTTTAGCGTTTCCTGTGTCACCAGTTTTACATTCTGATGCACTTCTGCGGGTTTACTGTGTCCCTCGGACCTTCACAGTGACGATGAAACTCTGAAATTGCATCGGAATTACATATAAGAGACACAATGCCGACTTAAGAACAGGAAGACTAAGTCTTCCTACTCTCTATGTTTTTTAGCGTTTCCTATGTCACCAGTTTTACATTCCGATGCACCTCTGCAGGTTTACTGTATCCCTTGGACCTTCCCATTGACGATGAAACACAGAAATTGCAACGGTCTTAAATATAAGAGACACAATGACGACTTAAGTACAGGAAGACTGAGTCTTCCTACTGTCTATCGTTTGAGCGTTTCCTCTGTCACCAGTTTTACATTCCGATGCACCTCTGCAGGTATACTGTATCCCTCGTCCTTCCCATTGACGATGAATCACAGAAATTGCATCAGAATTAAATATAAGAGACACAGTGCTGCCTTAAGTGCAGGAAGACTGAGTCTTCCTAATGTCTATGTTCTGAGCGTTTCCTGTGTCACCAGTTTTACATTCCGATGCACCTCTGCAGGTTTACTCTATCCCTTGGGGTTCCCATTGACGATGAAACTGAGAAATTGCATCGGAATTAAATATAAGAGACACAATGACGACTGACGTACAGGAAAACAGAATCTTACTACCGTCTATGTTTTGAGCGTTTCCTGTGTCAAAAGTTTTACATTCCGATGCACCTCTGCAGGTTTACTGTATCCATTGGGCCTTCCCATTGACGATGAAACACAGAAATTGCATCGGAATTAAATAGAAGAGACACAACGCCGACTGAAGTACAAGATAACTGAGTCCTCTCACGGTCTATGTTATGAGCGCTTCCTGTGTCACCAGTTTTACATTCCGATGCACCTCTGCAGGTTTCCTGTATCCCTTGGACCTTCCCATTTACGATGAAACACAGAAATTGCATCGGATTTCAATATAAGAGACACAATGCCGACATAAGTAGCGGAAGACTGAGTCTTCCTACTGTCTATGTTTTGAGCGTTTCCAGTGTCACCAGTTTTACATTCCGATGCACCTCTGCAGGTTTACTGTATCCCTTGGCCTTCCCATTGACGATGAAACACAGAAGTTGCATCGGAATTAAATATAAGAGACACAATGACGACTGAAGTACAGGAAAACAGAATCTTCCTACTGTCTATGTTTTGAGCGTTTCCTGTGGCACCAGTTTTACATTCCGATGCACCTCTGCAGGTTTTCTGTATCCCTTGGACATTCACAGTGACGATGAAACTCTGAAATTGCATCGGAATTAAATATAAGAGACACGATGACGACTGAAGTACAGGAAGACTGAGTCTTCCTACTGTCTATGGTTTGAGCGTTTCCCGTGTCACCAGTTTTACATTCCGATGCACCTCTGCAGGATTACTGTATCCCTCGGCCTTCCCATTGACGATGAATCACAGAAATTGCATCGGAATTAAATATAAGAGACACAGTGCCGACTTAAGTGCAGGAAGACTGAGTCTTCCTACTGTCTATGTTCTGAGCGTTTCCTGTGTCACCAGATTTACATTCCGATGCACCTCTGCAGGTTTACTCTATCCCTTGGCCTTCCCATTGACGATCAAACACAGAAATTGCATCTGAATTAAATATAAGAGACACAATGACGACTGAAGTACAGGAAAACAGAATCTTCCTACTGTCTATGTTTTGAGCGTTTCCTGTGTCACCAGTTTTACATTCCGATGCACCTCTGCAGGTTTACTGTATCCCTTGGACCTTCCCATTGACAATGAAACACAGAAATTGCTACGGAATTAAATATAAGAGACACAATGACGACTTAAGTACAGGAAGACTGAGTCTTCCTACTGTCTATGGTTTGAGCGTTACCCCGTGTCACCAGTTTTACATTCAGATGCTCCTCTGCAGGTTTACTGTATCCCTCGGCCTTCCCATTGACGATGAATCACAGAAATTGAATCGGAATTAAATAGAAGAGACACAACGCCGACTTAAGAACAAGAAAACTGAGTTTCTTACGGTCTATGTTTTGAGCGTTTCCTGTGTCACCAGTTTTACTTTCCGATGCACCCCTGTAGGTTTACTGTATCGATTGGACCTTCCCATTGACGATGAAACACAGAAATTGCAGCGGAATTAAATATAAGAGACACAATTCCGACTTAAGTAGAGGAAGCCTGAGTCTTCCTACTGTCTATGTTTTGAGCGTTTCCTGTGTCAAAAGTTTTACATTCCGATGCACCTCTGCAGGTTTACTGTACCACGTGGACCTTCCCATTGACGATGAAACACAGAAATTGCATCGGAATTAAATATAAGAGACACAACGCCGACTTAAGAACAAGAAAACTGAGTTTCTTACGGTCTATGTATTGAGCGTTTCCTGTGTCACCAGTTTTACATTCCGATGCACTTCTGCAGGTTTACTGTATCCCTTGGACCTTCCCATTGTCGAAGAAACACAGAATTTGCATCGGAATTAAATATAAGAGACACAACGCCGACTGATGTACAAGAAAACTGAGTCCTCTTACGGTCTATGTTATGAGCGCTTCCTGTATCACCAGTTTTACATTCCGATGCACCTCTGCAGGTTTCCTGTATCCCTTGGAGCTTCCCATTTACGATGAAACACAGAAATTGCATTGGATTTCAATATAAGAGACACAAGGCCGATTTAAGTAGCGGAAGACTGAGTCTTCCTACTGTCTATGTTTTGAGCGTTTCCTGTGTCAGCAGTTTTACATTCCGATGCACCTCTGCAGGTTTACTGTATCCCTTGGCCTTCCCATTGACGATGAAACACAGAAATTGCAACGGAATTAAATATCAGAGACACAGTGCCGACTTAAGTGCAGGAAGACTGAGTCTTCCTACTGTCTATGTTCTGAGCGTTTCCTGTGTCACCAGTTTTACATTCCGATGCACCTCTGCAGGTTTACTGTATCCCTTGGCCTTCCCATTGACGATGAAACACAGAAATTGCATCGGAATTAAATATAAGAGACACAATGACGACTGAAGTACAGGAAAACAGAATCTTCCTACTGTCTATGATTTGAGCGATTCCTGTGTCACCAGTTTTACAGTCCGATGCACCTCTGCAGGTTTACTGTATCCCTTGGACATTCACAGTGACGATGAAACTCTGAAATTGCATAGGAATTAAATATAAGAGACACAATGCCGACTTAAGTGCAGAAAGACTGAATCTTCCTACTCTCTATGTTTTTTAGCGCTTCCTATGTCACCAGTTTTACATTCCGATGCACCTCTGCAGGTTTACTGTATCACTTGGACCTTCCCATTGACGATGAAACACAGAAATTGCAACGGAATTAAATATAAGAGACACAATGACGACTTAAGTACAGGAAGACTGAGTCTTCCTACTGTCTATGGTTTGAGCGTTTCCTCTGTCACCAGTTTTACATTCCGATGCACCTCTGCAGGTTTACTGTATCCCTCGGCCTTCCCATTGACGATGAATCACAGAAATTGCATCAGAAATAAATATAAGAGACACAGTGCTGCCTTAAGAGCAGGAAGACTGAGTCTTCCTAATGTCTATGTTCTGAGCGTTTCCTGTGTCACCAGTCTTACATTCCGATGCACCTCTGCAGGTTTACTCTATCCCTTGGCCTTCCCATTGACGATGAAACACAGAAATTGCATCGTAATTAAACATAAGAGACACAATGACGACTGAAGTACAGGAAAACAGAATCTTCCTACTGTCTATGTTTTGAGCGTTTCCTGTGTCAAAAGTTTTACATTCCGATGCACCTCTGCAGGTTTTCTGTATCCATTGGACCTTCCCTTTGACGATGAAACACAGAAATTGCATCGGAATTAAATAAAAAAGACACAACGCCGACTTAAGAACAAGAAAACTTAGTTTCTTACGGTCTATGTATTGAGCGTTTCCTGTGTCACCAGCTTTACATTCCAATGCACCCCTGCAGGTTTACTGTATCCATTGGACCTTCCCATTGACGATGAAACACAGAAATTGCATCGGAATTAAATATAAGAGACACAATGCCGACTTAAGTAGAGGAAGCCTGAGTCTTCCTACTGTCTATGTTTTGAGCGTATCCTGTGTCACCAGTTTTACATTCCGATGCACCTGTGCATGTTTACTGTATCATTTGGACCTTCCCATTGACGATGAAACACAGAAATTGCATCGGAATTATATATAAGATTCTCAATGCCGACTGAAGAACAGGAAGACCGAGTCTTCCTACTGTCTATGTTTTGAGCGTTTCCTGTCTCACCAGTTTTACATTCCGATGGACCTCTGCAGGTTTACTGTAAACCCTTGGGCCTTCCCATTGACGATGATACACAGAAATTGCATCGGAATTAAATATAAGAGACACAATGCCGAATTAAGGACAGGAAGACTGAGTCTACCTACTGGCTATGTTTTGAGCGTTTCCTGTGTCACCAGTTTTATATTCTGATGCACTTCTGCGGGTTTACTGTGTCCCTTGGACATTCACAGTGACGATGAATGTCTGAAATTGCATCGGAATGAAATATAAGAGACACAATGCCGACTTAAGAGCAGGAAGACTGAGTCTACCTACCGTCTATGTTTTGAGCGTTTCCTGTGTCACCAGTTCTACATTCCGAAGCATCTCTGCAGGTTTACTGTATCCATTGGACCTTCCCATTGACGATGAAACACAGAAATTGCATCGGAATTAAATAGAAGAGACACAACGCCGACTTAAGAACAAGAGAACTGAGTTTCTTACGGTCTATGTTTCGAGCGTTTCCTGTGTCACCAGTTTTACATTCCGATGCACCCCTGCAGGTTTACTGTATCCATTGGACCTTCCCATTGACGATGAAACACAGAAATTGCATCGGCATTAAATATAAGAGACACAATGCCGACTTAAGTAGAGGAAGCCTGAGTCTTCCTACTGTCTATGTTTTGAGCGTTTCCTGTGTCACCAGTTTTACATTCCGATGCACCTCTGCATGTTTACTGTATCCCTCGGCCTTCCCATTGACGATGAAACACAGAAATTGCATCGGAATTAAATATAAGAGAGACAATGACGACTGAAGTACAGGAAAACAGAATCTTCCTACTGTCTATGTTTTGAGCGTTTCCTGTGTCACCAGTTTTACATTCCGATGCACCTCTGCAGGTTTACTGTATCCCTTGGTCATTCACAGTGAAGATGAAACTCTGAAATTGCATCGGAATCAAATATAAGAGGCACAATGCCGACGTAAGAGCAGGAAGACTGAGTCTTCCTACTCTCTATGTTTTTTAGCGTTTCCTATGTCACCAGTTTTACATTCCGATGCACCTCTGCTGGTTTACTGTATCCCTTGGACCTACCCATTGACGATGAAACACAGAAATTGTAACGGAATTAAATATAAGAGACACAATGCCGACTTAAGTACAGGAAGACAGAGTCTTCCTACTGTCTATGTTTTGAGCGTTTCCTGTGTCACCAGTTTTACATTCCGATGCACCTCTGCATGTTTACTGTATCCCTCGGCCTTCCCATTGACGATGAATCACAGAAATTGCATCGGAATTAAATATAAGGGACACAGTGCCGACTTATGTGCCGGAAGACTGAGTCTTCCTACTGTCTATGGTCTGAGCGTTTCCTGTGTCACCAGTTTTACATTACGATGCACCTCTGCAATTTTACTCTATCCCTTGGCCTTCCCATTGACGATGAAACACTGGAATTGCATCGGAATGAAATATAAGAGACACAATGACGACTGAAGTACAGGAAAACAGAATCTTCCTACTGTCTATGTTTTGAGCGTTTCCTGTGTCACCAGTTTTACATTCCGATGCACCTCTGCAGGTTTACTGTATTCATTGGACCTTCCCATTGACGATGAAACACAGAAATTGCATCGGAATTAAATAGAAGAGCTACAACGCCGACTTAAGAACAAAAAAACTGACTTTCTTACGGTCTATGTTTTGAGCGTTTCCTGTGTCACCAGTTTTACATTCCGATGCACATCTGCAGGTTTACTGTATCCATTGGTCCTTCCCATTGACGATGAAACACAGAAATTGCATCGGAATTAAATATAAGAGACACAATGCCGACTTAAGTACAGGAAGACTGAGTATTCCTACTGTCTATGATTTGAGCGTTTCCTGTGCCACCAGTTTTAGATTCCGATGCACTTCTGCATGTTTACTGTATCCCTTGTACCTTCCCATTGACGATGAAACACAGAAATTGCATCGGAATTAAATATAAGATTCACAATACCGACTTAAGTAGAGGAAGCCTGAGTCTTCCTACTGTCTATGCTTTGAGCGTTTCCTGTGTCACCAGTTTTACATTCTGATGCACCTCTGCAGGTTTACTGTATCCCTTGGCCTTCCCATTGACGATGAAACACAGAAATTGCAACGGAATTAAATATAAGAGACACAATGCCGACTTAAGTACAGGAAGACTGAGTCTTCCTACTGTCTATGTTTTGAGCGTTTCCTGTGTCACCAGTTTTACATTCCGATGCACCTCTGCAGGTTTATTGTATCCCTTGGCCTTCCCATTGACGATGAAACACAGAAATTGCATCGGAATTAAATATAAGAGACACAGCGCCGACTTAAGTACAGGAAGACTGAGAATTCCTACTGTCTATGTTTTGAGCGTTTCCTGTGTCACCAGTTTTACATTCCGATGCACCTCTGCAGGTTTACTGTGTCCCTTGGACCATCCCATTGGCGATGAAACACAGAAATTGCATCGGAATTAAATATAAGAGACACAATGACGACTTAAGAACAGGAAGACTGAGTCTTCCTACTCTCTATCCTTTTTAGCGTTTCCTGTGTTAAAAGTTTCACATTCCGATGCACCTCTGCAGGTTTACTGTATCCCTTGGACATTCACAGTGACGATGAAACTCTGAAATTGCATCGGAATTAAATATAAGAGACACAATGCCGACTTAAGAACAGGAAGACTGAGTCTTCCTACTCTCTATGTTTTTAGCGTTTCCTATGTCACCAGTTTTACATTCCGATGCACCTCTGCAGGTTTACTGTATCCCTTGGACCTTCCCATTGACGATGAAACACAGAAATTGCAACGGAATTAAATATAAGAGACACAATGCCGACTTAAGTACAGGAAGACTGAGTCTTCCTACTGTCTATGGTTTGAGCGTTTCCCGTGTCACAAGTTTTATATTCCAATGCACCTCTGCAGGTTTACTGTATCCCTCGGCCTTCCCATTGACGATGAATCACAGAAATTGCATCGGAATAAAATATAAGAGACACAGTGCCGACTTAAGTGCAGGAAGACTGAGTCTTCCTACTGTCTATGTTCTGAGAGTTTCCTCTGTCACCAGTTTTACATTCCGATGCACCTCTGCAGGTTTACTCTATCCCTTGGACCATCACAGTGACGATGAAACTCAGAAATTGCATCGGAATTAAATATAAGAGACACAATGCCGACTTAAGAACAGGAAGACTGAGTCCTCCTACTCTCTATCTTTTTTAGCGTTTCCTGTGTCAAAAGTTTCACATTCCGATGCACCTCTGCAGGTTTTCTGTATCCATTGGACCTTCCCATTGACGATGAAACACAGAAATAGCATCGGAATTAAATAGAAGAGACACAACGCCGGCTTAAGAACAAGAAAACTGAGTTTCTTACGGTCTAAGTTTGAGCGTTTTCTGTGTCACCAGTTTTACATTCCGATGCACCCCTGCAGGTTTACTGTATCCATTGGACCATCCCATTGACTATGAAACACAGAAGTTGCATCGGAATTAAATATAAGAGACACAATGCCGACTTAAGTAGAGGAAGCCTGAGTCTTCCTACTGTCAATGTTTTGAGCGTTTCCTGTGTCACCAGTTTTACATTCCGATGCACCTCTGCATGTTTACTATATCATTTGGACCTTCCCATTCACGATGAAACACAGAAATTGCATCGGAATTAAATATAAGATACTCAATGCCGACTGAAGTACAGGAAGACCGAGTCTTCCTACTGTCTATGTTTTGAGCGTTTCCTTTCTCACCAGTTTTACATTCCGATGCACCTCTGCAGGTTTACTGTATCCTTGGGCCTCCCCATTGACGATGATTCACAGAAATCGAATCGGAATTAAATATAAGGGACACAATGCCGGCTGAAGTACAGGAAAACTGAGTCTTCTTACTTTCTATGCTTTGAGCGTTTCCTGTGTCACCAGTTTTACATTCCGATGCACCTCTGCAGGTTTACTGTATCCCTTGGACGTTCACAGTGTCGATGAAACCCTGAAATTGCATCGGATTTAAATATAAGAGACACAATGCCGACTTAAGAGCAGGAAGACTGAGTCTTCCCACTCTCTATGTTTTTTAGCGTTTCCTATGTCACCAGTTTTACATTCCGATGCACCTCTGCTGGTTTACTGTATCCCTTGGACCTTCCCATTGACGATGAAACACAGAAATTACAACGGAATTAAATATAAGAGACACAATGCCGACTTAAGTACAGGAATACTGAGTCTTCCTACTGTCTATTGTTTGAGCGTTTCCCGTGTCACCAGTTTTACATTCCGATGCACCTCTGCAGGTTTACTGTATCCCTCGGCCTTCCCCTTGACGATGAATGACAGAAATTGCATCGGAATTAAATATAAGAGACACAGTTCCGACTTAAGTGCAGGAAGACTGAGTCTTCCTACTGTCTATGTTTTGAGCGTTTCCTGTGTCACCAGGTTTACATTCCGATGCACCTTTGCAGGTGTACTGTATCCCTTGGACCTTCCCATTGACGATGATACACAGAAATGGCCTCGGAATTAAATATAAGAGACACAATGCCGGCTGAAGTAGAGGAAGACTGAGTCTTCTTACTGACTATGTTTTGAGCGTTTCCTGTGTCACCAGTTTTACATTCCGATGCACCTCTGCAGGTTTACTGTATCCATTGGACCTTCCCATTGACGATGAAACACAGAAATTGCATCGGAATTAAATAGAAGAGACACAACGCCGACTTAGGAACAAGAAAACTGAGGTTCTTACGGTCTATGTTTTGAGCGTTTCCTGTGTCACCAGTTTTACATTCCGATGCACCTATGCAGGTTTACTGAGTCCCTTGGACCTTCCCATTTGCGATGAAACACAGAAATTGCATCGGAATTATATATAAGAGACACAATGTCGCCTTAAGTACAAGAAAATTGAGGGTTCTTAGGGTCTATGTTTTGAGCGATTCCTGCGTCACCAGTTTTACATTCCGATGCACCGCTGCAGGTTTACTGTGTCCCTTGGACCATCCCATTGGCGATGAAACACAGAAATTGCATCGGAATTAAATATAAGAGACACAATGCTGCCTTAAGTACAAGAAAATTGAGTCTTCTTATGGTCTATGTTTTGAGCGATTCCTGTGTCACCACTTTTACATTCCGATGCAACTCTGCAGCTTTACTGTATCCCTTGCCCTTCCCATTGACGATGAAACACAGAAATTGCAACGGAATTAAATATAAGAGACACAATGCCGACTTATGTACAGGAAGACAGAGTCTTCCTACTGTCTATGTTTTGAACGTTTCCTGTGTCACCAGTTTTACATTCCGATGCACCTCTGCATGTTTACTGTATCCCTTGGCCATCCCATTGACGATGAAACACAGAAATGGCATCGGAATTAAATATAAGAGACACAATGACGACTGAAGTACAGGAAAACAGAATCTTCCTACTGTCTATGTTTTGAGCGCTTCCTGTGTCACCAGTTTTACATTCCGATGCACCTCTGCAGGTTTACTGTATCCCTTGGACCTTCCCATTGACGATGAAACACAGAATTTGCATCGGAATTAAATATAAGAGACACAACGCCGACTGAAGTACAAGAAAACTGAGTCCTCTTACGGTCTATGTTATGAGCGCTTCCTGTGTCATCAGTTTTACATTCCGATGCACCTATGCTGGTTTCCTGTATCCCTTGGACCTTCCCATTGACGATGAATCACAGAAATTGCATCGGATTTCAATATAAGAGACACAATGCCGACTTAAGTAGCGGAAGACTGAGTCTTCCTACTGTATATGTTTTGAGCGTTTCCTGTGTCACCAGTTTTACATTCCGATGCACCTCTGCAGGTTTACTGTATCCCTTGGACATTCACAGTGACGATGAAACTCTGAAATTGCATCGGAATTAAATATAAGAGACACAATGCCGACTTAAGAACAGGAAGACTGAGTCTTCCTTCTCTCTATGTTTTTTAGCGTATCCTATGTCACCAGTTTTACATTCCGATGCACCTCTGCAGGTTTACTGTATCCCTTGGACCTTCCCATTGACGATGAAACACAGAAATTGCAACGGAATTAAATATAAGAGACACAATGCCGGCTGACTTACAGGAAGACTGAGTCTTCCTACTGTCTATAGTTTGAGCGTTTCCCGTGTCACAAGTTTTATATTCCAATGCACCTCTGCAGGTTTACTGTATCCTTCGGCCTTCCCATTGACGATGAATCACAGAAATTGCATCGGAATAAAATATAAGAGACACAGTGCCGTCTTAAGTGCAGGAAGACTGAGTCTTCCTACTGTCTATGTTCTGAGCGTTTCCTCTGTCACCAGTTTTACATTCCGATGCACCTCTGCAGGTTTACTCTATCCCTTGGACCTTCACAGTGACGATGAAACTCAGAAATTGCATCGGAATTTAATATAAGAGACACAATGCCGACTAAAGAACAGGAAGACTGAGTCTTCCTACTCTCTATCTTTTTTAGCGTTTCCTGTGTCAAAAGTTTTACATTCCGATGCACCTCTGCAGGTTTACTGTATCCATTGGACCTTCCCATTGACGATGATACACAGAAATTGCATCGGAATTAAATAGAAGAGACACAACGCCGGCTTAAGAACAAGAAAACTGAGTTTCTTACGGTCTATGTTTTGAGCGTTTCCTGTGTCACCAGTTTTACATTCCGATGCACCCCCGCAGGTTTACTGTATCCATTGGACCTTCCCATTGACGATGAAACACAGAAATTGCATCGGAATTAAATATAAGAGACACATGCCGACTTAAGTAGAGGAAGCCTGAGTCTTCCTACTGTCTATGTTTTGAGCGTTTCCTGTGTCACCAGTTTTACATTCCGATGCACCTCTGCAGGTTTACTGTATCCCTCGTCCTTCCCATTGACGATGAATCACAGAAATTGCATCGGAATTAAATATAAGATTCACAATACCGACTTAAGTAGAGGAAGCCTGAGTCTTCCTACTGTCTATGTTTTGAGCGTTTCCTGTGTCACCAGTTTTACATTCTGATGCACCTCTGCAGGTTTACTGTATCCCTTGGCCTTCCCATTGACGATGAAACACAGAAATTGCATCGGAATTAAATATAAGAGACACAATGACGACTGAAGTACAGGAAAACAGAATCTTCCTACTGTCTATGTTTTGAGCGTTTCCCGTGTCACAAGTTTTATATTCCAATGCACCTCTGCAGGTTTACTGTATTCCTCTGCCTTCCCATTGACGATGAATCACAGAAATTGCATCGGAAGAAAATATAAGAGACACAGTGCCGACTTAAGTGCAGGAAGACTGAGTCTTCCTACTGTCTATGTTCTGAGCGTTTCCTCTGTCACCAGTTTTACATTCCGATGCACCTCTGCAGGTTTACTCTATCCCTTGGACCTTCACAGTGACGAAGAAACTCAGAAATTGCATCGGAATTAAATATAAGAGACACAATGCCGACTTAAGAACAGGAAGACTGAGTCTTCCTACTCTCTATCATTTTAGCGTTTCCTGTGTTAAAAGTTTTACATTCCGATGCACCTCTGCAGGTTTACTGTATCCATTGGACCTTCCCATTGACGATGAAACACTGAAATTGCATCGGAATTAAATAGAAGAGACACAACGCCGGCTTAAGGACAAGAAAACTGAGTTTCTTACTGTCTATGTTTTGAGCGTTTCCTGTGTCACCAGTTTTACATTCCGATGCACCCCTGCAGGTTTACTGTATCCATTGGACCATCCCATTGACGATGAAACACAGATATTGCATCGGAATTAAATATAAGAGACACAATGCCGACTTAAGTAGAGGAAGCCTGAGTCTTCCTACTGTCAATGTTTTGAGCGTTTCCTGTGTCACAAGTTTTACATTCCGATGCACCTCTGCATGTTTACTGTATCATTTGGACCTTCCCATTGACGATGAAACACAGAAATTGCATCGGAATTAAATATAAGATACTCAATGCCGACTGAAGTACAGGATGACCTAGTCTTCCTACTGTCTATGTTTTGAGCGTTTCCTTTCTCACCAGTTTTACATTCCGATGCACCTCTGCAGGTTTACTGTATCCCTTGGGCCTCCCCATTGACGATGATTCACAGAAATCGAATCGGAATTAAATAAAAGGGACACAATGCCGGCTTAAGAACAAGAAAACTGAGTCTTCTTACTTTCTATGCTTTGAGCGTTTCCTGTGTCACCAGTTTTACATTCCGATGCACCTCTGCAGGTTTACTGTATCCCTTGGACGTTCACAGTGACGATGAAACTCTGACATTGCATCGGAATTAAATATAAGAGACACAATGCCGACTTAAGAGCAGGAAGACTGAGTCTTCCTACTCTCTATGTCTTTTAGCGTTTCCTATGTCACCAGTTTTACATTCCGATGCACCTCTGCTGGTTTACTGTATCCCTTGGACCTTCCCATTGACGATGAAACACAGAAATTACAACGGAATTAAATATAAGAAACACAATGCCTACTTAAGTACAGGAAGACAGAGTCTTCCTACTGTCTATGTTTTGAGCGTTTCCTGTGTCACCAGTTTTATATTCCGATGCACCTCTGCATGTCTACTGTATCCCTTGGACCTTCCCATTGACGATGAAACACAGAAATTGCAACGGAATTAAATATTAGAGACACAATGCCGACTTAAGTACGGGAATACTGAGTCTTCCTACTGTCTATTGTTTGAGCGTTTCCCGTGTCACCAGTTTTACATTCCGATGCACCTCTGCAGGTTAACTGTATCCCTCGGCCTTCCCATAGACGATGAATCACAGAAATTGCATCGGAATTAAATATAAGAGACACAGTGCCGACTTAAGTGCAGGAAGACTGCGTCTTCCTACTGTCTATGTTTTGAGCGTTTCCTGTGTCACCAGGTTTACATTCCGATGCACCTCTGCAGGTTTACTGTATCCCTTGGACCCTCCGATTGACGATGATACACAGAAATTGCCTCGGAATTAAATATAAGAGACACAATGCCGGCTGAAGTAGAGGAAGACTGAGTCTTCTTACTGACTATGTTTTGAGCGTTTCCTGTGTCACCAGTTTTACATTCCGATGCACCCCTGCAGGTTTACTGTATCCATTGGACCTTCCCATTGACGATGAAACACAGAAATTGCATCGGAATTAAATATAAGAGACACAATGTCGACATAAGTGGAGGAAGACAGAGTCTTCCTACTGTCTATGTTTGGAGCGTTTCCTGTGTCACCAGTTTTACATTCCGATGCACCTCTGCATGTTTACTGTATCATTTGGACCTTCCCATTGACGATGAAACACAGAAATTGCATCGGAATTAAATATAAGATACTCAATGCCGACTGAAGTACAGGAAGACCGAGTCTTCCTACTGTCTATGTTTTTAGCGTTTCCTTTCTCACCAGTTTTACATTCCGATGCACCTCTGCAGGTTTACTGTATCCCTTGGGCCTTCCCATTGACGATGATTCACAGAAATTGAAACGGAATTAAATATAAGAGACACAATGCCGGCTGAGGTACAGGAAAACTGAGTCTTCTTACTTTCTATGCTTTGGGCGTTTCCTGTGTCACCAGTTTTACATTCCGATGCACCTCTGCAGGTTTACTGTACCCCTTGGACGTTCACAGTGACGATGAAACTCTGAAATTGCATCGGAATTAAATATAAGAGACACAATGCCGACTTAAGAACAGGAAGACTGAGTCTTCCTACTTTCTATGTTTTTTAGCGTTTCCTATGTCACCAGTTTTACATTCCGATGCACCTCTGCTGGTTTACTGTATCCCTTGGACCTTCCCATTGACGATGAAGCACAGAAATTATAACGGAATTAAATATAGGAGACACAATGCCTACTTAAGTACAGGAAGACAGAGTCTTCCTACTGTCTATGTTTTGAGCGTTTCCTGTGTCACCAGTTTTACATTCCGATGCACCTCTGCAGGTTTACTGTATCCCTTGGCCTTCCCATTGACGATGAAACACAGAAATTGCATCGGAATTAAATATAAGAGACACAATGACGACTGAAGTACAGGAAAACAGAATCTTCCTACTGTCTATGTTTAGAGCGTTTCCTGTGTCATCAGTTTTGCATTCCGATGCACCTCTGCAGGTTTACTGTATCCCTTGTCCTTCCCATTGACGATGAAACACAGAAATTGCATCGGAATTAAATATATGAGACACAGTGCCGACTTAAGTACAGGAAGACTGAGTATTCCTACTGTCTATGTTTTGAGCGTTTCCTGTGTCACCAGTTTTACATTCAGATGCACCTCTGCAGGTTTACTGTGTCCCTTGGACCTTCCCATTGGCGATGAAACACAGAAATTGCATCGGAATTAAATATAAGAGACACAATGCTGCCTTAAGTACAAGAAAATTGAGTCTTCTTAGGGTCTATGTTTTGAGCGATTCCTGTGTCACCACTTTTACATTCCGATGCACCTCTGCAGCTTTACTGCATCCCTTGGCCTTCCCATTGACGATGAAACACAGAAATTGCAACGGAATTAAATATAAGAGACACAATGCCGACTTAAGTACAGGAAGACAGAGTCTTCCTACTGTCTATGTTTTGAGCGTTTCCTGTGTCACCAGTTTTACATTCCGATGCACCTCTGCATGTTTACTGTATCCCTTGGCCTTCCCATTGACGATGAAACACAGAAATTGCATCGGAATTAAATATAAGAGACACAATGACGACTGAAGTACAGGAAAACAGAATCTTCCTACTGTCTATGTTTTGAGCGTTTCCTGTGTCACCAGTTTTACATTCCGATGCACCTCTGCAGGTTTACTGTATCCCTTGGACCTTCCCATTGACGATGAAACACAGAATTTGCATCGGAATTAAATATAAGAGACACAACGCCGACTGAAGTACAAGAAAACTGAGTCCTCTTACGGTCTATGTTATGAGCGCTTCCTGTGTCATCAGTTTTACATTCCGATGCACCTATGCAGGTTTCCTGTATCCCTTGGACCTTCCCATTGACGATGAAACACAGAAATTGCATCGGATTTCAATATAAGAGACACAATGCCAACTTAAGTAGCGGAAGACTGAGTCTTCCTACTGTCTATGTTTTGAGCGTTTCCTGTGTCACCAGTTTTATATTCCGATGCACCTCTGCAGGTTTACTGTATCCCTTGGCCTCCCCATTGACGATGAAACACAGAAATTGCAACGGAATTTAATATAAGAGACACAATGCCGACTTAAGTACAGGAAGACAGAGACTTCCTACTGTCTATGTTTTGAGCGTTTCCTGTGTCACCAGTTTTACATTCCGATGCACGTCTGCAGGTTTACTGTATCCCTTGGCCTTCCCATTGACGATGAAACACAGAAATTGCCTCGGAATTAAATATAAGAGACACAATGACGACTGAAGTACAGGAAAACAGAATCTTCCTACTGTCTATGTTTTGAGCGTTCCCTGTGTCACCAGTTTTACATTCCGATACACCTCTGCATGTTTACTGTATCCCTTGTACCTTCCCATTGACGATGAAACACAGAAATTGCAACGGAATTAAATATAAGAATCACAATGCCGACTTAAGTAAAGGAAGACTGAGTATTCCTACTTTCTATGATTTGAGCGTTTCCTGTGCCACCAGTTTTAGATTCCGATGCACCTCTGCATGTTTACTGTATCCCTTGTACCTTCCCATTGACGATGAAACACAGAAATTGCAACGGAATTAAATATAAGAATCACAATGCCGACTTAAGTAAAGGAATACTGAGTCTTCCTACTGTCTATGATTTGAGCGTTTCCTGTGTCACCAGTTTTACATTCCGATGCACCACTGCAGGTTTACTGTATCCTTTGGCCTTCCCATTGACGATGAAACACAGAAATTGCATCGGAATTAAATATAAGAGACACAGTGCCGACTTAAGTACAGGAAGACTGAGTATTCCTACTGTCTATGTTTTGAGCGTATCCTGTGTCACCAGTTTTACTTTCAGATGCACCTCTGCAGGTTTACTGGGTCCCTTGGACCTTCCCATTGGCGATGAAACACAGAAATTGCATCGGAATTAAATATAAGAGACACAATGCTGCCTTAAGTACAAGAAAATTGAGTCTTCTTAGGGTCTATGTTTTGAGCGATTCCTGTGTCACCAGTTTTATATTCCGATGCACCTCTGCAGGTTTACTGTACCCTTGGCCTCCCCATTGACGATGAAACACAGAAATTGCAACGGAATTTAATATAAGAGACACAATGCCGACTTAAGTACAGGAAGACAGAGGCTTCCTACTGTCTATGTTTTGAGCGTTTCCTGTGTCACCAGTTTTACATTCCGATGCACCTCTGCAGGTTTACTGTATCCCTTGGCCTTCCCATTGACGATGAAACACAGAAATTGCCTCGGAATTAAATATAAGAGACACAATGACGACTGAAGTACAGGAAAACAGAATCTTCCTACTGTCTATGTTTTGAGCGTTTCCTGTGTCACCAGTTTTACATTCCGATGCACCTCTGCAGGTTTACTGTATCCCTTGGACATTCACAGTGACGATGAAACTCTGAAATTGCATCGCAATTAAATATAAGAGACACAATGCCGACTTAAGAACAGGAAGACTGAGTCTTCCTACTCTCTATGTTTTTTAGCGTTTCCTATGTCACCAGTTTTACATTCCGATGCACCTCTGCAGGTTTACTGTATCCCTTGGACCTTCCCATTGAAGATGAAACACAGAAATTGCATCGGAATTAAATATAAGAGACACAATGCCGACTTAAGTAGAGGAAGCCTGAGTCTTCCTACTGTCTATGTTTTGAGCGTTTCCTGTGTCACCAGTTTTACATTCCGATGCACCTCTGCATGTTTTCTGTATCATTTGGACCTTCCCATTGACGATGAAACACAGAAATTGCATCGGAATTAAATATAAGATACTCAATGCCGACTGAAGTACAGGAAGACCGAGTCTTCCTACTGTCTATGTTTTGAGCGTTTCCTGTGTCACCAGTTTTACATTCCGATGCACCTCTGCAGCTTTACTGTATCCCTTGGCCTTCCCATTGACGATGAAACACAGAAATTGCATCGGAATTAAATATAAGAGACACAATGACGACTGAAGTACAGGAAAACAGAATCTTCCTACTGTCTATGTTTTGAGCGTTTCCTGTGTCACCAGTTTTACATTCCGATGCACCTCTGCAGGTTTACTGTATCCCTTGGTCATTCACAGTGACGAATAACTCTGAAATTGCATCGATATTAAATATAAGAGACACAATGCCGACATAAGAGCAGGAAGACTGAGTCTTCCTACTCTCTATGTTTTTTAGCGTTTCCTATGTCACCAGTTTTACATTCCGATGCACCTCTGCAGATTTACTGTATCCCTTGGACCTTCCCATTGACGATGAAACACAGAAATTGCAACGGAATTAAATATAAGAGACACAATGCCGACTTCAGTACAGGAAGACTGAGTCTTCCTACTGTCTATTGTTTGAGCGTTTCCCGTGTCACCAGTTTTACATTCCGATGCACCTCTGCAGGTATACTGTATCCCTCGGCCTTCCCATTGACGATGAATCACAGAAATTGCATCGGAATTCAATATAAGAGACACAGTGCCGACTTAAGTGCAGGAAGACTGAGTCTTCCTACTGTCTATGTTTTGAGCGTTTCCTGTGTCACCAGGTTTACATTCCGATGCCTCTCTGCAGGTTTACTGTATCCCTTGGACCTTCCCATTGACGATGATACACAGAAATTGCCGAGGAATTAAATATAAGAGACACAATGCCGGCTGAAGTACAGGAAGACTGAGTCTTCTTACTGACTATGTTTTGAGCGTTTCCTGTGTCACCAGTTTTACATTCCGATGCACCTCTGCAGGTTTACTGTATCCATTGGACCTTCCCATTGACGATGAAACACAGAAATTGCATCGGAATTAAATAGAAGAGACACAACGCCGACTTAGGAACAAGAAAACTGAGTTTCTTACGGTCTATGTTTTGAGCGTTTCCTGTGTCACCAGTTTTACATTCCGATGCACCTCTGCAGGTTTACTGTGTCCCTTGGACCTTCCCATTGGCGATGAAACACAGAAATTGCATCGGAATTAAATATAAGAGACACAATGCCCCCTAAGTACAAG
Organism: Schistocerca nitens; assembly: GCF_023898315.1. Lineage (NCBI taxonomy): Eukaryota > Metazoa > Arthropoda > Insecta > Orthoptera > Acrididae > Schistocerca > Schistocerca nitens. The sequence goes on along the minus strand of NC_064621.1, from coordinate 12,213,930 downwards.
AAAATTGAGGCTTCTTAGGGTCTATGTTTTGAGCGATTCCTGCGTCACCAGTTTTACATTCCGATGCACCCCTGCAGGTTTACTGTATCCATTGGACCTTCCCATTGACGATGAAACACAGAAATTGCATCGGAATTAAATATAAGAGACACAATGCCGACTTAAGTGCAGGAAGACTGAGTATTCCTACTGTCTATGATTTGAGCGTTTCCTGTGCCACCAGTTTTAGATTCCGATGCACCTCTGCATGTTTACTGTATCCCTTGTACCTTCCAATTGACGATGAAACACAGAAATTGCATCGGAATTAAATATAAGAGTCACAATGCCGACTTAAGTAGAGGAAGCCTGAGTCTTCCTACTGTCTATGCTTTGAGCGTTTCCTGTGTCACCGGTTTTACATTCTGATGCACCTCTGCAGGTTTACTGTATCCCTTGGCCTTCCCATTGACGAAGAAACACAGAAATTGCAACGGAATTAAATATAAGAGACACAATGCCGACTTAAGTACAGGAAGACTGAGTCTTCCTACTGTCTATGTTTTGAGTGTTTCCTGTGTCACCAGTTTTACATTCCGATGCACCTCTGCAGGTTTACTGTATCCCTTGGCCTTCCCATTGACGATCAAACACAGAAATTGCATCGGAATTAAATATAAGAGACACAGTGCCGACTTAAGTACAGGAAGACTGAGTACTCCTACTGTCTATGTTTTGAGCGTTTCCTGTGTTACCAGATTTACATTCCGATGCACCTCTGCAGGTTTACTGTATCCCTTGGACCTTCCCATTGGCGATGAAACAAAGAAATTGAATCGGAATTAAATATAAGAGACACAATGCTGCCTTAAGGACAAGAAAATTGAGGCTTCTTAGGGTCTTTGTTTTGAGCGATTCCTGTGTCACCACTTTTACATTCCGATGCACCTCTGCAGCTTTACTGTGTCCCTTGGACCTTCCCATTGACGATGAAACACAGAATTTGCATCGGAATTAAATATAAGAGACACAACGCAGACTGAAGTACAAGAAAACTGAGTCCTCTTACGGTCTATGTTATGAGCGCTTCCTGTGTCATCAGTTTTACATTCCGATGCACCTCTACAGGTTTCCTGTATCCCTTGGACCTTCCCATTGACGATGAAACACAGAAATTGCATCGGATTTCAATATAAGAGACACAATGCCGACTTAAGTAGCGGAAGACTGAGTCTTCCTACTGTCTATGTTTTGAGCGTTTCCTGTGTCACCAGTTTTACATTCCGATGCACCTCTGCAGGTTTACTGTATCCCTTGGCCTCCCCATTGACGATGAAACACAGAAATTGCAACGGAATTAAATATAAGAGACACAATGCCGACTCAAGTACAGGAAGACAGAGTCTTCCTACTGTCTATGTTTTGAGCGTTTCCTGTGTCACCAGTTTTACATTCCGATGCACCTCTGCAGGTTTCCTGTATCCCTTGGACCTTCCCATTGACGATGAAACACAGAAATTGCATCGGAATTCAATATAAGAGACACAATGCCGACTTAAGTAGCGGAAGACTGAGTCTTCCTACTGTCTATGTTTTGAGCGTTTCCTGTGTCACCAGTTTTACATTCCGATGCACCTCTGCAGGTTTACTGTATCCCTTGGCCTCCCCATTGACGATGAAACACAGAAATTGCAACGGAATTTAATATAAGAGACACAATGCCGACTTAAGTACAGGAAGACAGAGTCTTCCTACTGTCTATGTTTTGAGCGTTTCCTGTGTCACCAGTTTTACATTCCGATGCACCTCTGCAGGTTTACTGTATCCCTTGGCCTTCCCATTGACGATGAATCACAGAAATTGCCTCGGAATTAAATATAAGAGACACAATGACGACTGAAGTACAGGAAAACATAATCTTCATACTGTCTATGTTTTGAGCGTTTCCTGTGTCACCAGTTTTACATTCCGATGCACCTCTGCAGGTTTACTGTATCCCTTGGACATTCACAGTGACGATGAAACTCTGAAATTGCATCGGAATTAAATATAAGAGACACAATGCCGACTTAAGAACAGGAAGACTGAGTCTTCCTACTCTCTATGTTTTTTAGCGTTTCCTATGTCACCAGTTTTACATTCCGATGCACCTCTGCAGGTTTACTGTATCCCTTGGACCTTCCCATTGACGATGAAACACAGAAATTGCAACAGAATTAAATATAAGAGACACAATGCCGGCTGAATTACAGGAAGACTGAGTCTTCCTACTGTCTATGTTCTGAGCGTTTCCTCTGTCACCAGTTTTACATTCCGATGCACCTCTGCAGGTTTACTGTATCCCTTGGCCTTCCCATTGACGATGAAACACAGAAATTGCATCGGAATTAAATATAAGAGACACAATGACGACAGAAGTACAGGAAAACAGAATCTTCCTACTGTCTATGTTTTGAGCGTTTCCTGTGTCACCAGTTTTACATTCCGATGCACCTATGCAGGTTTCCTGTATCCCTTGGACCTTCCCATTGACGATGAAACACAGAAATTGCATCGGATTTCAATATAAGAGACACAATGCCAACTTAAGTAGCGGAAGACTGAGTCTTCCTACTGTCTATGCTTTGAGCGTTTCCTGTGTCACCAGTTTTATATTCCGATGCACCTCTGCAGGTTTACTATATCCCTTGGCCTCCCCATTGACGATGAAACACAGAAATTGCAACGGAATTTAATATAAGAGACACAATGCCGACTTAAGTACAGGAAGACAGAGTCTTCTTACTGTCTATGTTTTGAGCGTTTCCTGTGTCACCAGTTTTACATTCCGATGCACGTCTGCAGGTTTACTGTATCCCTTGGCCTTCCCATTGACGATGAAACACAGAAATTGCCTCGGAATTAAATATAAGAGACACAATGACGACTGAAGTACAGGAAAACAGAATCTTCCTACTGTCTATGTTTTGAGCGTTTCCTGTGTCACCAGTTTTACATTCCGATACACCTCTGCATGTTTACTGTATCCCTTGTACCTTCCCATTGACGATGAAACACAGAAATTGCAACGGAATTAAATATAAGAATCACAATGCCGACTTAAGTAAAGGAAGACTGAGTATTCCTACTGTCTATGATTTGAGCGTTTCCTGTGCCACCAGTTTTAGATTCCGATGCACCTCTGCATGTTTACTGTATCCCTTGTACCTTCCCATTGACGATGAAACACAGAAATTGCAACGGAATTAAATATAAGAATCACAATGCCGACTTAAGTAAAGGAATACTGAGTCTTCCTACTGTCTATGATTTGAGCGTTTCCTGTGTCACCAGTTTTACATTCCGATGCACCACTGCAGGTTTACTGTATCCTTTGGCCTTGCCATTGACGATGAAACACAGAAATTGCATCGGAATTAAATATAAGAGACACAGTGCCGACTTATGTACAGGAAGACTGAGTATTCCTACTGTCTATGTTTTGAGCGTATCCTGTGTCACCAGTTTTACATTCAGATGCACCTCTGCAGGTTTACTGTGTCCCTTGGACCTTCCCATTGGCGATGAAACACAGAAATTGCATCGGAATTAAATATAAGAGACACAATGCTGCCTTAAGTACAAGAAAATTGAGTCTTCTTAGGGTCTATGTTTTGAGCGATTCCTGTGTCACCACTTTTACATTCCGATGCACCTCTGCAGCTTTACTGTATCCCTTGGCCTTCCCATTGACGATGAAACACAGAAATTGCAACGGAATTAAATATAAGAGACACAATGCCGACTTAAGTACAGGAAGACAGAGTCTTCCTACTGTCTATGTTTTGAGCGTTTCCTGTGTCACCAGTTTTACATTCCGATGCACCTCTGCATGTTTACTGTATCCCTTGGCCTTCCCATTGACGATGAAACACAGAAATTGCATCGGAATTAAATATAAGAGACACAATGACGACTGAAGTACAGGAAAACAGAATCTTCCTACTGTCTATGTTTTGAGCGTTTCCTGTGTCACCAGTTTTACATTCCGATGCACCTCTGCAGGTTTACTGTATCCCTTGGACCTTCCCATTGACGATGAAACACAGAATTTGCATCGGAATTAAATATAAGAGACACAACGCCGACTGAAGTACAAGAAAACTGAGTCCTCTTACGGTCTATGTTATGAGCGCTTCCTGTGTCATCAGTTTTACATTCCGATGCACCTATGCAGGTTTCCTGTATCCCATGGACCTTCCCATTGACGATGAAACACAGAAATTGCATCGGATTTCAATATAAGAGACACAATGCCAACTTAAGTAGCGGAAGACTGAGTCTTCCTACTGTCTATGTTTTGAGCGTTTCCTGTGTCACCAGTTTTATATTCCGATGCACCTCTGCAGGTTTACTGTACCCTTGGCCTCCCCATTGACGATGAAACACAGAAATTGCAACGGAATTTAATATAAGAGACACCATGCCGACTTAAGTACAGGAAGACAGAGGCTTCCTACTGTCTATGTTTTGAGCGTTTCCTGTGTCACCAGTTTTACATTCCGATGCACCTCTGCAGGTTTACTGTATCCCTTGGCCTTCCCATTGACGATGAAACACAGAAATTGCCTCGGAATTAAATATAAGAGACACAATGACGACTGAAGTACAGGAAAACAGAATCTTCCTACTGTCTATGTTTTGAGCGTTTCCTGTGTCACCAGTTTTACATTCCGATGCACCTCTGCAGGTTTACTGTATCCCTTGGACATTCACAGTGACGATGAAACTCTGAAATTGCATCGCAATTAAATATAAGAGACACAATGCCGACTTAAGAACAGGAAGACTGAGTCTTCCTACTCTCTATGTTTTTTAGCGTTTCCTATGTCACCAGTTTTACATTCCGATGCACCTCTGCAGGTTTACTGTATCCCTTGGACCTTCCCATTGACGATGAAACACAGAAATTGCATCGGAATTAAATATAAGAGACACAATGCCGACTTAAGTAGAGGAAGCCTGAGTCTTCCTACTGTCTATGTTTTGAGCGTTTCCTGTGTCACCAGTTTTACATTCCGATGCACCTCTGCATGTTTTCTGTATCATTTGGACCTTCCCATTGACGATGAAACACAGAAATTGCATCGGAATTAAATATAAGATACTCAATGCCGACTGAAGTACAGGAAGACCGAGTCTTCCTACTGTCTATGTTTTGAGCGTTTCCTGTGTCACCAGTTTTACATTCCGATGCACCTCTGCAGGTTTACTGTATCCCTTGGCCTTCCCATTGACGATGAAACACAGAAATTGCATCGGAATTAAATATAAGAGACACAATGACGACTGAAGTACAGGAAAACAGAATCTTCCTACTGTCTATGTTTTGAGCGTTTCCTGTGTCACCAGTTTTACATTCCGATGCACCTCTGCAGGTTTACTGTATCCCTTGGTCATTCACAGTGACGAATAACTCTGAAATTGCATCGATATTAAATATAAGAGACACAATGCCGACATAAGAGCAGGAAGACTGAGTCTTCCTACTCTCTATGTTTTTTAGCGTTTCCTATGTCACCAGTTTTACATTCCGATGCACCTCTGCAGATTTACTGTATCCCTTGGACCTTCCCATTGACGATGAAACATAGAAATTGCAACGGAATTAAATATAAGAGACACAATGCCGACTTCAGTACAGGAGACTGAGTCTTCCTACTGTCTATTGTTTGAGCGTTTCCCGTGTCACCAGTTTTACATTCCGATGCACCTCTGCAGGTTTACTGTATCCCTCGGCCTTCCCATTGACGATGAATCACAGAAATTGCATCGGAATTCAATATAAGAGACACAGTGCCGACTTAAGTGCAGGAAGACTTAGTCTTCCTACTGTCTATGTTTTGAGCGTTTCCTGTGTCACCAGGTTTACATTCCGATGCACCTCTGCAGGTTTACTGTATCCCTTGGACCTTCCCAATTACGATGATACACAGAAATTGCCGAGGAATTAAATATAAGAGACACAATGCCGGCTGAAGTACAGGAAGACTGAGTCTTCTTACTGACTATGTTTTGAGCGTTTCCTGTGTCACCAGTTTTACATTCCGATGCACCTCTGCAGGTTTACTGTATCCATTGGACCTTCCCATTGACGATGAAACACAGAAATTGCATCGGAATTAAATAGAAGAGACACAACGCCGACTTAGGAACAAGAAAACTGAGTTTCTTACGGTCTATGTTTTGAGCGTTTCCTGTGTCACCAGTTTTACATTCCGATGCACCTCTGCAGGTTTACTGTGTCCCTTGGACCTTCCCATTGGCGATGAAACACAGAAATTGCATCGGAATTAAATATAAGAGACACAATGCCCCCTAAGTACAAGAAAATTGAGGCTTCTTAGGGTCTATGTTTTGAGCGATTCCTGCGTCACCAGTTTTACATTCCGATGCACCCCTGCAGGTTTACTGTATCCATTGGACCTTCCCATTGACGATGAAACACAGAAATTGCATCGGAATTAAATATAAGAGACACAATGCCGACTTAAGTGCAGGAAGACTGAGTATTCCTACTGTCTATGATTTGAGCGTTTCCTGTGCCACCAGTTTTAGATTCCGATGCACCTCTGCATGTTTACTGTATCCCTTGTACCTTCCAATTTACGATGAAACACAGAAATTGCATCGGAATTAAATATAAGAGTCACAATGCCGACTTAAGTAGAGGAAGCCTGAGTCTTCCTACTGTCTATGCTTTGAGCGTTTCCTGTGTCACCGGTTTTACATTCTGATGCACCTCTGCAGGTTTACTGTATCCCTTGGCCTTCCCATTGACGAAGAAACACAGAAATTGCAACGGAATTAAATATAAGAGACACAATGTCGACTTAAGTACAGGAAGACTGAGTCTTCCTACTGTCTATGTTTTGAGTGTTTCCTGTGTCACCAGTTTTACATTCCGATGCACCTCTGCAGGTTTACTGTATCCCTTGGCCTTCCCATTGACGATCAAACACAGAAATTGCATCGGAATTAAATATAAGAGACACAGTGCCGACTTAAGTACAGGAAGACTGAGTACTCCGACTGTCTATGTTTTGAGCGTTTCCTGTGTTACCAGATTTACATTCCGATGCACCTCTGCAGGTTTACTGTATCCCTTGGACCTTCCCATTGGCGATGAAACAAAGAAATTGAATCGGAATTAAATATAAGAGACACAATGCTGCCTTAAGGACAAGAAAATTGAGGCTTCTTAGGGTCTTTGTTTTGAGCGATTCCTGTGTCACCACTTTTACATTCCGATGCACCTCTGCAGCTTTACTGTATCCCTTGGACCTTCCCATTGACGATGAAACACAGAATTTGCCTCGGAATTAAATATAAGAGACACAACGCAGACTGAAGTACAAGAAAACTGAGTCCTCTTACGGTCTATGTTATGAGCGCTTCCTGTGTCATCAGTTTTACATTCCGATGCACCTCTGCAGGTTTCCTGTATCCCTTGGACCTTCCCATTGACGATGAAACACAGAAATTGCATCGGATTTCAATATAAGAGACACAATGCCGACTTAAGTAGCGGAAGACTGAGTCTTCCTACTGTCTATGTTTTGAGCGTTTCCTGTGTCACCAGTTTTACATTCCGATGCACCTCTGCAGGTTTACTGTATCCCTTGGCCTCCCCATTGACGATGAAACACAGAAATTGCAACGGAATTAAATATAAGAGACACAATGCCGACTCAAGTACAGGAAGACAGAGTCTTCCTACTGTCTATGTTTTGAGCGTTTCCTGTGTCACCAGTTTTACATTCCGATGCACCTCTGCAGGTTTACTGTGTCCCTTGGACCTTCCCATTGGCGATGAAACACAGAAATTGCATCGGAATTAAATATAAGAGACACAATGCCGACTCAAGTACAGGAAGACAGAGTCTTCCTACTGTCTATGTTTTGAGCGTTTCCTGTGTCACCAGTTTTACATTCCGATGCACCTCTGCAGGTTTACTGTATCCCTTGGACCTTCCCATTAACGATGAAACACAGAATTTGCATCGGAATTAAATATAAGAGACACAACGCCGACTGAAGTACAAGAAAACTGAGTCCTCTTACGGTCTATGTTATGAGCGCTTCCTGTGTCATCAGTTTTACATTCCGATGCACCTATGCAGGTTTCCTGTATCCCTTGGACCTTCCCATTGACGATGAAACACAGAAATTGCATCGGAATTCAATATAAGAGACACAATGCCGACTTAAGTAGCGGAAGACTGAGTCTTCCTACTGTCTATGTTTTGAGCGTTTCCTGTGTCACCAGTTTTACATTCCGATGCACCTCTGCAGGTTTACTGTATCCCTTGGCCTCCCCATTGACGATGAAACACAGAAATTGCAACGGAATTTAATATAAGAGACACAATGCCGACTTAAGTACAGGAAGACAGAGTCTTCCTACTGTCTATGTTTTGAGCGTTTCCTGTGTCACCAGTTTTACATTCCGATGCACCTCTGCAGGTTTACTGTATCCCTTGGCCTTCCCATTGACGATGAAACACAGAAATTGCCTCGGAATTAAATATAAGAGACACAATGACGACTGAAGTACAGGAAAACAGAATCTTCCTACTGTCTATGTTTTGAGCGTTTCCTGTGTCACCAGTTTTACATTCCGATGCACCTCTGCAGGTTTACTGTATCCCTTGGACATTCACAGTGACGATGAAACTCTGAAATTGCATCGGAATTAAATATAAGAGACACAATGCCGACTTAAGGACAGGAAGACTGAGTCTTCCTACTCTCTATGTTTTTTAGCGTTTCCTATGTCACCAGTTTTACATTCCGATGCACCTCTGCAGGTTTACTGTATCCCTTGGACCTTCCCATTGACGATGAAACACAGAAATTGCAACAGAATTAAATATAAGAGACACAATGCCGGCTGAATTACAGGAAGACTGAGTCTTCCTACTGTCTATGTTCTGAGCGTTTCCTCTGTCACCAGTTTTACATTCCGATGCACCTCTGCAGGTTTACTGTATCCCTTGGCCTTCCCATTGACGATGAAACACAGAAATTGCATCGGAATTAAATATAAGAGACACAATGACGACAAAAGTACAGGAAAACAGAATCCTCCTACTGTCTATGTTTTGAGCGTTTCCTGTGTCACCAGTTTTACATTCCGATGCACCTATGCAGGTTTCCTGTATCCCTTGGACCTTCCCATTGACGATGAAACACAGAAATTGCATCGGATTTCAATATAAGAGACACAATGCCAACTTAAGTAGCGGAAGACTGAGTCTTCCTACTGTCTATGCTTTGAGCGTTTCCTGTGTCACCAGTTTTATATTCCGATGCACCTCTGCAGGTTTACTATATCCCTTGGCCTCCCCATTGACGATGAAACACAGAAATTGCAACGGAATTTAATATAAGAGACACAATGCCGACTTAAGTACAGGAAGACAGAGTCTTCCTACTGTCTATGTTTTGAGCGTTTCCTGTGTCACCAGTTTTACATTCCGATGCACGTCTGCAGGTTTACTGTATCCCTTGGCCTTCCCATTGACGATGAAACACAGAAATTGCCTCGGAATTAAATATAAGAGACACAATGACGACTGAAGTACAGGAAAACAGAATCTTCCTACTGTCTATGTTTTGAGCGTTTCCTGTGTCACCAGTTTTACATTCCGATACACCTCTGCATGTTTACTGTATCCCTTGTACCTTCCCATTGACGATGAGACACAGAAATTGCAACGGAATTAAATATAAGAATCACAATGCCGACTTAAGTAAAGGAAGACTGAGTATTCCTACTGTCTATGATTTGAGCGTTTCCTGTGCCACCAGTTTTAGATTCCGATGCACCTCTGCATGTTTACTGTATCCCTTGTACCTTCCCATTGACGATGAAACACAGAAATTGCAACGGAATTAAATATAAGAATCACAATGCCGACTTAAGTAAAGGAATACTGAGTCTTCCTACTGTCTATGATTTGAGCGTTTCCTGTGTCACCAGTTTTACATTCCGATGCACCACTGCAGGTTTACTGTATCCTTTGGCCTTGCCATTGACGATGAAACACAGAAATTGCATCGGAATTAAATATAAGAGACACAGTGCCGACTTATGTACAGGAAGACTGAGTATTCCTACTGTCTATGTTTTGAGCGTATCCTGTGTCACCAGTTTTACATTCAGATGCACCTCTGCAGGTTTACTGTGTCCCTTGGACCTTCCCATTGGCGATGAAACACAGAAATTGCATCGGAATTAAATATAAGAGACACAATGCTGCCTTAAGTACAAGAAAATTGAGTCTTCTTAGGGTCTATGTTTTGAGCGATTCCTGTGTCACCACTTTTACATTCCGATGCACCTCTGCAGCTTTACTGTATCCCTTGGCCTTCCCATTGACGATGAAACACAGAAATTGCAACGGAATTAAATATAAGAGACACAATGCCGACTTAAGTACAGGAAGACAGAGTCTTCCTACTGTCTATGTTTTGAGCGTTTCCTGTGTCACCAGTTTTACATTCCGATGCACCTCTGCATGTTTACTGTATCCCTTGGCCTTCCCATTGACGATGAAACACAGAAATTGCATCGGAATTAAATATAAGAGACACAATGACGACTGAAGTACAGGAAAACAGAATCTTCCTACTGTCTATGTTTTGAGCGTTTCCTGTGTCACCAGTTTTACATTCCGATGCACCTCTGCAGGTTTACTGTATCCCTTGGACCTTCCCATTGACGATGAAACACAGAATTTGCATCGGAATTAAATATAAGAGACACAACGCCGACTGAAGTACAAGAAAACTGAGTCCTCTTACGGTCTATGTTATGAGCGCTTCCTGTGTCATCAGTTTTACATTCCGATGCACCTATGCAGGTTTCCTGTATCCCATGGACCTTCCCATTGACGATGAAACACAGAAATTGCATCGGATTTCAATATAAGAGACACAATGCCAACTTAAGTAGCGGAAGACTGAGTCTTCCTACTGTCTATGTTTTGAGCGTTTCCTGTGTCACCAGTTTTATATTCCGATGCACCTCTGCAGGTTTACTGTACCCTTGGCCTCCCCATTGACGATGAAACACAGAAATTGCAACGGAATTTAATATAAGAGACACCATGCCGACTTAAGTACAGGAAGACAGAGGCTTCCTACTGTCTATGTTTTGAGCGTTTCCTGTGTCACCAGTTTTACATTCCGATGCACCTCTGCAGGTTTACTGTATCCCTTGGCCTTCCCATTGACGATGAAACACAGAAATTGCCTCGGAATTAAATATAAGAGACACAATGACGACTGAAGTACAGGAAAACAGAATCTTCCTACTGTCTATGTTTTGAGCGTTTCCTGTGTCACCAGTTTTACATTCCGATGCACCTCTGCAGGTTTACTGTATCCCTTGGACATTCACAGTGAGGATGAAACTCTGAAATTGCATCGCAATTAAATATAAGAGACACAATGCCGACTTAAGAACAGGAAGACTGAGTCTTCCTACTCTCTATGTTTTTTAGCGTTTCCTATGTCACCAGTTTTACATTCCGATGCACCTCTGCAGGTTTACTGTATCCCTTGGACCTTCCCATTGACGATGAAACACAGAAATTGCATCGGAATTAAATATAAGAGACACAATGCCGACTTAAGTAGAGGAAGCCTGAGTCTTCCTACTGTCTATGTTTTGAGCGTTTCCTGTGTCACCAGTTTTACATTCCGATGCACCTCTGCATGTTTTCTGTATCATTTGGACCTTCCCATTGACGATGAAACACAGAAATTGCATCGGAATTAAATATAAGATACTCAATGCCGACTGAAGTACAGGAAGACCGAGTCTTCCTACTGTCTATGTTTTGAGCGTTTCCTGTGTCACCAGTTTTACATTCCGATGCACCTCTGCAGGTTTACTGTATCCCTTGGCCTTCCCATTGACGATGAAACACAGAAATTGCATCGGAATTAAATATAAGAGACACAATGACGACTGAAGTACAGGAAAACAGAATCTTCCTACTGTCTATGTTTTGAGCGTTTCCTGTGTCACCAGTTTTACATTCCGATGCACCTCTGCAGGTTTACTGTATGCCTTGGTCATTCACAGTGACGAATAACTCTGAAATTGCATCGATATTAAATATAAGAGACACAATGCCGACATAAGAGCAGGAAGACTGAGTCTTCCTACTCTCTATGTTTTTTAGCGTTTCCTATGTCACCAGTTTTACATTCCGATGCACCTCTGCAGATTTACTGTATCCCTTGGACCTTCCCATTGACGATGAAACATAGAAATTGCAACGGAATTAAATATAAGAGACACAATGCCGACTTCAGTACAGGAAGACTGAGTCTTCCTACTGTCTATTGTTTGAGCGTTTCCCGTGTCACCAGTTTTACATTCCGATGCACCTCTGCAGGTTTACTGTATCCCTCGGCCTTCCCATTGACGATGAATCACAGAAATTGCATCGGAATTCAATATAAGAGACACAGTGCCGACTTAAGTGCAGGAAGACTGAGTCTTCCTACTGTCTATGTTTTGAGCGTTTCCTGTGTCACCAGGTTTACATTCCGATGCACCTCTGCAGGTTTACTGTATCCCTTGGACCTTCCCAATTACGATGATACACAGAAATTGCCGAGGAATTAAATATAAGAGACACAATGCCGGCTGAAGTACAGGAAGACTGAGTCTTCTTACTGACTATGTTTTGAGCGTTTCCTGTGTCACCAGTTTTACATTCCGATGCACCTCTGCAGGTTTACTGTATCCATTGGACCTTCCCATTGACGATGAAACACAGAAATTGCATCGGAATTAAATAGAAGAGACACAACGCCGACTTAGGAACAAGAAAACTGAGTTTCTTACGGTCTATGTTTTGAGCGTTTCCTGTGTCACCAGTTTTACATTCCGATGCACCTCTGCAGGTTTACTGTGTCCCTTGGACCTTCCCATTGGCGATGAAACACAGAAATTGCATCGGAATTAAATATAAGAGACACAATGCCCCCTAAGTACAAGAAAATTGAGGCTTCTTAGGGTCTATGTTTTGAGCGATTCCTGCGTCACCAGTTTTACATTCCGATGCACCCCTGCAGGTTTACTGTATCCATTGGACCTTCCCATTGACGATGAAACACAGAAATTGCATCGGAATTAAATATAAGAGACACAATGCCGACTTAAGTGCAGGAAGACTGAGTATTCCTACTGTCTATGATTTGAGCGTTTCCTGTGCCACCAGTTTTAGATTCCGATGCACCTCTGCATGTTTACTGTATCCCTTGTACCTTCCAATTTACGATGAAACACAGAAATTGCATCGGAATTAAATATAAGAGTCACAATGCCGACTTAAGTAGAGGAAGCCTGAGTCTTCCTACTGTCTATGCTTTGAGCGTTTCCTGTGTCACCGGTTTTACATTCTGATGCACCTCTGCAGGTTTACTGTATCCCTTGGCCTTCCCATTGACGAAGAAACACAGAAATTGCAACGGAATTAAATATAAGAGACACAATGTCGACTTAAGTACAGGAAGACTGAGTCTTCCTACTGTCTATGTTTTGAGTGTTTCCTGTGTCACCAGTTTTACATTCCGATGCACCTCTGCAGGTTTACTGTATCCCTTGGCCTTCCCATTGACGATCAAACACAGAAATTGCATCGGAATTAAATATAAGAGACACAGTGCCGACTTAAGTACAGGAAGACTGAGTACTCCGACTGTCTATGTTTTGAGCGTTTCCTGTGTTACCAGATTTACATTCCGATGCACCTCTGCAGGTTTACTGTATCCCTTGGACCTTCCCATTGGCGATGAAACAAAGAAATTGAATCGGAATTAAATATAAGAGACACAATGCTGCCTTAAGGACAAGAAAATTGAGGCTTCTTAGGGTCTTTGTTTTGAGCGATTCCTGTGTCACCACTTTTACATTCCGATGCACCTCTGCAGCTTTACTGTATCCCTTGGACCTTCCCATTGACGATGAAACACAGAATTTGCCTCGGAATTAAATATAAGAGACACAACGCAGACTGAAGTACAAGAAAACAGAGTCCTCTTACGGTCTATGTTATGAGCGCTTCCTGTGTCATCAGTTTTACATTCCGATGCACCTCTGCAGGTTTCCTGTATCCCTTGGACCTTCCCATTGACGATGAAACACAGAAATTGCATCGGATTTCAATATAAGAGACACAATGCCGACTTAAGTAGCGGAAGACTGAGTCTTCCTACTGTCTATGTTTTGAGCGTTTCCTGTGTCACCAGTTTTACATTCCGATGCACCTCTGCAGGTTTACTGTATCCCTTGGCCTCCCCATTGACGATGAAACACAGAAATTGCAACGGAATTAAATATAAGAGACACAATGCCGACTCAAGTACAGGAAGACAGAGTCTTCCTACTGTCTATGTTTTGAGCGTTTCCTGTGTCACCAGTTTTACATTCCGATGCACCTCTGCAGGTTTACTGTGTCCCTTGGACCTTCCCATTGGCGATGAAACACAGAAATTGCATCGGAATTAAATATAAGAGACACAATGCCGACTCAAGTACAGGAAGACAGAGTCTTCCTACTGTCTATGTTTTGAGCGTTTCCTGTGTCACCAGTTTTACATTCCGATGCACCTCTGCAGGTTTACTGTATCCCTTGGACCTTCCCATTAACGATGAAACACAGAATTTGCATCGGAATTAAATATAAGAGACACAACGCCGACTGAAGTACAAGAAAACTGAGTCCTCTTACGGTCTATGTTATGAGCGCTTCCTGTGTCATCAGTTTTACATTCCGATGCACCTATGCAGGTTTCCTGTATCCCTTGGACCTTCCCATTGACGATGAAACACAGAAGCTGCATCGGAATTCAATATAAGAGACACAATGCCGACTTAAGTAGCGGAAGACTGAGTCTTCCTACTGTCTATGTTTTGAGCGTTTCCTGTGTCACCAGTTTTACATTCCGATGCACCTCTGCAGGTTTACTGTATCCCTTGGCCTCCCCATTGACGATGAAACACAGAAATTGCAACGGAATTTAATATAAGAGACACAATGCCGACTTAAGTACAGGAAGACAGAGTCTTCCTACTGTCTATGTTTTGAGCGTTTCCTGTGTCACCAGTTTTACATTCCGATGCACCTCTGCAGGTTTACTGTATCCCTTGGCCTTCCCATTGACGATGAAACACAGAAATTGCCTCGGAATTAAATATAAGAGACACAATGACGACTGAAGTACAGGAAAACAGAATCTTCCTACTGTCTATGTTTTGAGCGTTTCCTGTGTCACCAGTTTTACATTCCGATGCACCTCTGCAGGTTTACTGTATCCCTTGGACATTCACAGTGACGATGAAACTCTGAAATTGCATCGGAATTAAATATAAGAGACACAATGCCGACTTAAGAACAGGAAGACTGAGTCTTCCTACTCTCTATGTTTTTTAGCGTTTCCTATGTCACCAGTTTTACATTCCGATGCACCTCTGCAGGTTTACTGTATCCCTTGGACCTTCCCATTGACGATGAAACACAGAAATTGCAACAGAATTAAATATAAGAGACACAATGCCGGCTGAATTACAGGAAGACTGAGTCTTCCTACTGTCTATGTTCTGAGCGTTTCCTCTGTCACCAGTTTTACATTCCGATGCACCTCTGCAGGTTTACTCTATCCCTTGGACCTTCACAGTGACGATGAAACTCAGAAATTGCATCGGAATTAAAAATAAGAGACACAATGCCGACTTAAGAACAGGAAGACTGAGTCTTCCTACTCTCTATCTTTTTTAGCGTTTCCTGTGTCAAAAGTTTTACATTCCGATGCACCTCTGCAGGTTTACTGTATCCATTGGACCTTCCCATTGACGATGAAACACAGAAATTGCATCGGAATTAAATAGAAGAGACACAACGCCGGCTTAAGAACCAGAAAACTGAGTTTCTTACGGTCTATGTTTTGAGCGTTTCCTGTGTCACCAGTTTTACATTCCGATGCACCCCTGCAGGTTTACTGTATCCATTGGACCTTCCCATTGACGATGAAACACAGAAATTGCATCGGAATTAAATATAAGAGACACAATGCCGACTTAAGTAGAGGAAGCCTGAGTCTTCCTACTGTCTATGTTTTGAGCGTTTCCTGTGTCACCAGTTTTACATTCCGATGCACCTCTGCATGTTTTCTGTATCATTTGGACCTTCCCATTGACGATGAAACACAGAAATTGCATCGGAATTAAATATAAGATACTCAATGCCGACTGAAGTACAGGAAGACCAAGTCTTCCTACTGTCTATGCTTTGAGCGTTTCCTGTGTCACCAGTTTTAGATTCCGATGCACCTCTGCAGGTTTACTGTATCCCTTGGCCTTCCCATTGACGATGAAACACAGAAATTGCATCGGAATTAAATATAAGAGACACAATGACGACTGAAGTACAGGAAAACAGAATCTTCCTACTGTCTATGTTTTGAGCGTTTCCTGTGTCACCAGTTTTACATTCCGATGCACCTCTGCAGGATTACTGTATCCCTTGGTCATTCACAGTGACGAATAACTCTGAAATTGCATCGATATTAAATATAAGAGACACAATGACGACATAAGAGCAGGAAGACTGAGTCTTCCTACTCTCTATGTTTTTTAGCGTTTCCTATGTCACCAGTTTTACATTCCGATGCACCTCTGCAGATTTACTGTATCCCTTGGACCTTCCCATTGACGATGAAACACAGAAATTGCAACGGAATTAATTATAAGAGACACAATGCCGACATAAGTACAGGAAGACTGAGTCTTCCTACTGTCTATTGTTTGAGCGTTTCCCGTGTCACCAGTTTTACATTCCGATGCACCTCTGCAGGTTTACTGTATCCCTCGGCCTTCCCATTGACGATGAATCACAGAAATTGCTTCGGAATTCAATATAAGAGACACAGTGCCGACTTAAGTGCAGGAAGACTGAGTCTTCCTACTGTCTATGTTTGAGCGTTTCCTGTGTCACCAGGTTTACATTCCGATGCACCTCTGCAGGTTTACTGTATCCCTTGGACCTTCCCATTGACGATGATACACAGAAATTGCCGAGGAATTAAATATAAGAGACACAATGCCGGCTGAAGTACAGGAAGACTGAGTCTTCTTACTGACTATGTTTTGAGCGTTTCCTGAGTCACCAGTTTTACATTCCGATGCACCTCTGCAGGTTTACTGTATCCATTGGACCTTCCCATTGACGATGAAACACAGAAATTGCATCGGAATTAAATAGAAGAGACACAACGCCGACTTAGGAACAAGAAAACTGAGTTTCTTACGGTCTGTGTTTTGAGCGTTTCCTGTGTCACCAGTTTTACATTCCGATGCACCTCTGCAGGTTTACTGTGTCCCTTGGACCTTCCCATTGGCGATGAAACACAGAAATTGCATCGGAATTAAATATAAGAGACACAATGTCGCCCTAAGTACAAGAAAATTGAGGTTTCTTAGGGTCTATGTTTTGAGCGATTCCTGCGTCACCAGTTTTACATTTCGATGCACCCCTGCAGGTTTACTGTATCCATTGGACCTTCCCATTGACGATGAAACACAGAAATTGCATCCGAATTAAATATAAGAGACACAATGCCGACTTAAGTGCAGGAAGACTGAGTATTCCTACTGTCTATGATTTGAGCGTTTCCTGTGCCACCAGTTTTAGATTCCGATGCACCTCTGCATGTTTACTGTATCCCTTGTACCTTCCAATTGACGATGAAACACAGAAATTGCATCGGAATTAAATATAAGAGTCACAATGCCGACTTAAGTAGAGGAAGCCTGAGTCTTCCTACTGTCTATGCTTTGAGCGTTTCCTGTGTCACCAGTTTTACATTCCGATGCACCTCTGCAGGTTTACTGTATCCCTTGGCCTTCCCATTGACGATGAAACACAGAAATTGCATCGGAATTAAATATAAGAGACACAATGGCGACTGAAGTACAGGAAAACAGAATCTTCCTACTGTCTATGTTTTGAGCGTTTCCTGTGTCACCAGTTTTACATTCCGATGCACCTCTGCAGGATTACTGTATCCCTTGGTCATTCACAGTGACGAATAACTCTGAAATTGCATCGATATTAAATATAAGAGACACAATGCCGACATAAGAGCAGGAAGACTGAGTCTTCCTTCTCTCTATGTTTTTTAGCGTTTCCTATGTCACCAGTTTTACATTCCGATGCACCTCTGCAGATTTACTGTATCCCTTGGACCTTCCCATTGACGATGAAACACAGAAATTGCAACGGAATTAAATATAAGAGACACAATGCCGACTTAAGTACAGGAAGACTGAGTCTTCCTACTGTCTATTGTTTGAGCGTTTCCCGTGTCACCAGTTTTACATTCCGATGCACCTCTGCAGGTTTACTGTATCCCTCGGCCTTCCCATTGACGATGAATCACAGAAATTGCATCGGAATTCAATATAAGAGACACAGTGCCGACTTAAGTGCAGGAAGACTGAGTCTTCCTACTGTCTATCTTTTGAGCGTTTCCTGTGTCACCAGGTTTACATTCCGATGCACCTCTGCAGGTTTACTGTATCCCTTGGACCTTCCCATTGACGATGATACACAGAAATTGCCGAGGAATTAAATATAAGAGACTCAATGCCGGCTGAAGTACAGGAAGACTGAGTCTTCTTACTGACTATGTTTTGAGCGTTTCCTGTGTCACCAGTTTTACATTCCGATGCACCTCTGCAGGTTTACTGTATCCATTGGACCTTCCCATTGACGATGAAACACAGAAATTGCATCGGAATTAAATAGAAGAGACACAACGCCGACTTAGGAACAAGAAAACTGAGTTTCTTACGGTCTATGTTTTGAGCGTTTCCTGTGTCACCAGTTTTACATTCCGATGCACCTCTGCAGGTTTACTGTGTCCCTTGGCCTTCCCATTGACGATGAAACACAGAAATTGCAACGGAATTAAATATAAGAGACACAATGCCGACTTAAGTACAGGAAGACTGAGTCTTCCTACTGTCTATGTTTTGAGTGTTTCCTGTGTCACCAGTTTTACATTCCGATGCACCTCTGCAGGTTTACTGTATCCCTTGGCCTTCCCATTGACGATCAAACACAGAAATTGCATCGGAATTAAATATAAGAGACACAGTGCCGACTTAAGTACAGGAAGACTGAGTACTCCTACTGTCTATGTTTTGAGCGTTTCCTGTGTTACCAGATTTACATTCCGATGCACCTCTGCAGGTTTACTGTATCCCTTGGACCTTCCCATTGGCGATGAAACAAAGAAATTGCATCGGAATTAAATATAAGAGACACAATGCTGCCTTAAGGACAAGAAAATTGAGGCTTCTTAGGGTCTTTGTTTTGAGCGATTCCTGTGTCACCACTTTTACATTCCGATGCACCTCTGCAGCTTTACTGTATCCCTTGGACCTTCCCATTGACGATGAAACACAGAATTTGCATCGGAATTAAATATAAGAGACTCAACGCCGACTGAAGTACAAGAAAACTGAGTCCTCTTACGGTCTATGTTATGAGCGCTTCCTGTGTCATCAGTTTTACATCCCGATGCACCTCTGCAGGTTTCCTGTATCCCTTGGCCTCCCCATTGACGATGAAACACAGAAATTGCAACGGAATTAAATATAAGAGACACAATGCCGACTTAAGTACAGGAAGACAGACTCTTCCTACTGTCTATGTTTTGAGCGTTTCCTGTGTCACCAGATTTACATTCCGATGCACCTCTGCAGGTTTACTGTGTCCCTTGGACCTTCCCATTGGCGATGAAACAAAGAAATTGCATCGGAATTAAATATAAGAGACACAATGCTGCCTTAAGTACAATAAAATTGAGGCTTCTTAGGGTCTATGTTTTGAGCGATTCCTGTGTCACCACTTTTACATTCCGATGCACCTCTGCAGCTTTACTGTGTCCCTTGGCCTTCCCATTGACGATGAAACACAGAAATTGCAACGGAATTAAATATAAGAGCCACAATGCCGACTTAAGTACAGGAAGACACAGTCTTCCAACTGTCTATGTTTTGAGCGTTTCCTGTGTCACCAGTTTTACATTCCGATGCACCTCTGCAAGTTTACTGTATCCCTTGGCTTCCCATTGACGATGAAACACAGAAATTGCATCGGAATTAAATATAAGAGACACAATGACGACCGAAGTACAGGAAAACAGAATCTTCTTACTGTCTATGTTTTGAGCGTTTCCTGTGTCACCAGTTTTACATTCCGATGCACCTCTGCAGGTTTACTGTATCCCTTGGACCTTCCCATTGACGATGAAACACAGGATTTGCATCGGAATTAAATATAAGAGACACAACGCCGACTGAGGTACAAGAAAACTGAGTCCTCTTACGGTCAATGTTATGAGCGTTTCCTGTGTCATCAGTTTTACATTCCGATGCACCTCTGCAGGTTTCCTGTATCCCTTGGACCTTCCCATTGACGATGAAACACAGAAATTGCATCGGATTTCAATATAAGAGACACAATGCCGACTTAAGTAGCGGAAGACTGAGTCTTCCTACTGTTTATGTTTTGAGCGTTTCCTGTGTCACCAGTTTTACATTCCGATGCACCTCTCCCTCCAGGTTTACTGTATCCCTTGGCCTCCCCATAGACGATGAAACACAGAAATTGCATCGGAATTAAATATAAGAGACACAATGACGACTGAAGTACAGGAAAACAGAATCTTCCTACTGTCTATGTTTTGAGCGTTTCCTGTGTCACCAGTTTTACATTCCGATGCACCTCTGCAGGTTTACTGTACCCCTTGGACATTCACAGTGACGAAGAAACTCTGAAATTGCAACGGAATTAAATATAAGAGACACAATGGCGACTTAAGAACAGGAAGACTGTGTCTTCCTACTCTCTATGTTTTTTAGCGTTTCCTATGTCACCAGTTTTGCATTCCGATGCACCTCTGCAGGTTTACTGTATCCCTTGGACCTTCCCATTGACGATGAAACACAGAAATTGCAACGGAATTAAATATAAGAGACACAATGCCGACTTAAGTACAGGAAGACTGAGTCTTCCTACTGTCTATGGTTTGAGCGTTTCCCGTGTCACAAGTTTTATATTCCAATGCACCTCTGCGGGTTTACTGTATCCCTCGGCCTTCCCATTGACGATGAATCACAGAAATTGCATCGGAAGAAAATATAAGAGACACAGTGCCGACTTAAGTGCAGGAAGACTGAGTCTTCCTACTGACTATGTTCTGAGCGTTTCCTCTGTCACCAGTTTTACATTCCGATGCTCCTCTGCAGGTTTACTCTATCCCTTGGACCTTCACAGTGACGATGAAACTCAGAAATTGCATCGGAATTAAATATAAGAGACACAATGCCGACTTAAGAACAGGAAGACTGAGTCTTCCTACCCTCTATCTTTTTTAGCGTTTCCTGTGTCAAAAGTTTTACATTCCGATGCACCTCTGCAGGTTTACTGTATCCATTGGACCTTCCCATTGACGATGAAACACAGAAATTGCATCGGAATTAAATAGAAGAGACACAACGCCGGCTTAAGAACAAGAAAACTGAGTTTCTTACAGTCTATGTTTTGAGCGTTTCCTGTGTCACCAGTTTTACATTACGATGCACAGCTGCAGGTTTACTGTATCCATTGGACCTTCCCATTGACGATGAAACACAGAAATTGCATCGGAATTAAATATAAGAGACACAATCCCGACTTAAGTAGAGGAAGCCTGAGTCCTCCTACTGTCTATGTTTTGAGCGTTTCCTGTGTCACCAGTTTTACATTCCGATGCACTTCTGCATGTTTACTGTATCATTTGGACCTTCCCATTGACGATGATTCACAGAAATTGAATCGGAATATAATATAAGAGACACAAAGCCGGCTGAAGTACAGGAAAACTGAGTCTTCTTACTTTCTATGCTTTGAGCGTTTTCTGTGTCACCTGTTTTACATTCCGATGCACCTCTGCAGGTTTACTGTATCCCTTGGACGTTCACAGTGGCGATGAAACTCTGAAATTGCATCGGAATTAAATATAAGAGACACAATGCCGACTTAAGAGTAGGAAGACTGAGTCTTCCTACCCTCTATGATTTTTAGCGTTTCCTATGTCACCAGTTTTACATTCCGATGCACCTCTGCTGGTTTACTGGATCCCTTGGACCTTCCCATTGACGATGAAACACAGAAATTACAACGGAATTAAATATAAGAGACACAATGCCTACTTAAGTACAGGAAGACAGAGTCTTCCTACTGTCTATGTTTTGAGCGTTTCCTGTGTCACCAGTTTTACATTCCGATGCACCTCTGCAGGTTTACTGTATCCCTTGGCCTTCCCATTGACGATGAAACACAGAAATTGCATCGGAATTAAATATAAGAGACACAATGACGACTGAAGTACAGGAAAACAGAATCTTCCTACTGTCTATGTTTTGAGCGTTTCCTGTGTCACCAGTTTTACATTCCGATGCACCTCTGCAGGTTTACTGTATCCCTTGGTCATTCACAGTGACGATGAAACTCTGAAATTGCATCGGAATTAAATATAAGAGACACAATGCCGACTTAAGAGCAGGAAGACTGAGTCTTCCTACTCTCTATGTTTTTTAGCGTTTCCTATGTCACCAGTTTTACATTCCGATGCACCTCTGCAGGTTTACTGTATCCCTTGGACCTTCCCACTGACGATGAAACACAGAAATTGCAACGGAATTAAATATAAGAGACAACAATGCCGACTCAGTACAGGAAGACTGAGTCTTCCTACTGTCTATTGTTTGAGCGTTTCCCGTGTCACCAGTTTTACATTCCGATGCACCTCTGCAGGTTTACTGTATCCCTCGGCCTTCCCATTGACGATGAAGCACAGAAATTGCATCGGAATTAAATATAAGAGACACAGTGCTGACTTAAGTGCAGGAAGACTGAGTCTTCCTACTGTCTATGTTTTGAGCGTTTCCTGTGTCTCCAGGTTTACATTCCGATGCACCTCTGCAGGTTTACTGTATCCCTTGGACCTTCCCATTGACGATGATACACAGAAATTGCCTCGGAATTAAATATAAGAGACACAATGCCGGCTGAAGTACAGGAAGACTGAGTCCTCTTACTGACTATGTTTTGAGCGTTTCCTCTGTCACCAGTTTTACATTCCGATACACCTCTGCAGGTTTACTGTATCCATTGGACCTTCCCATTGACGATGAAACACAGAAATTGCATCGGAATTAAATAGAAGAGACACAACGCCGACTTAGGAACAAGAAAACTTAGTTTCTTACGGTCTATGTTTTGAGCGTTTCCTGTGTCACCAGTTTTACATTCCGATGCACCTCTGCAGGTTTACTGTATCACTTGGACCTTCCCATTGACGATGAAACACAGAAATTGCATCGGAATTAAATATAAGAGACAGAATGCCGACATAAGTACAAGAAAACTGAGTTTCTTACAGTCTATGCTTTGAGCGTTTCCTGTGTCACCAGTTTTACATTCCGATGCACCCCTGCACGTTTACTGTATCCATTGGACCTTCTTATTGACGATGAAACACAGAAATTGCATCGGAATTAAATATAAGAGACACAATGCCGACTTAAGTAGAGGAAGCCTGCGTCTTCCTACTGTCTATGTTTTGAGCGTTTCCTGTGTCACCAGTTTTACATTCCGATGCACCTCTTCATGTTTACTGTATCATTTGGACCTTCCCATTGACGATGAAACACAGAAATTGCATCGGAATTAAATATAAGATACTCAATGCCGACTGAAGTACAGGAAGACCGAGTCTTGCTACTGTCTATGTTTTGAGCGTTTCCTGTCTCACCAATTTTACATTCCGATGCATCTCTGCCGGTTTACTGTATCCCTTGGGCCTTCCCATTGACGATGAATCACAGAAATTGCATCGGAATTAAATATAAGAGACACAATGCCGGCTGAAGTACAGGAAAACCGAGTCTTCCTACTGTCTATGTTTTGAGCGTTTCCTGTGTCACCAGTTTTACATTCCGATGCACCTCAGCAGGTTTACTGTATCCCTTGGACCTTCCCATTGACGATGAAACACAGAAATTGCAACGGAATTAAATATAAGAGACACAATGCCGACTTAAGTACAGGAAGACTGAGTCTTCCTACTGTCTATGGTTTGAGCGTTTCCCGTGTCACCAGTTTTACATTCCGATGCACCTCTGCAGGTTTTCTGTATCCCTCGGCCTTCCCATTGACGATGAATCACAGAAATTGCATGGGAATTAAATATAAGAGACACAGTGCCGACTTAAGTGTAGGAAGACTGAGTCTTCCTACTGTATTTGTTCTGAGCGTGTCCTGTGTCACCAGTTTTATATTCCGATGCACGTCTGCAGGTTTACTGTATCCCTTGGGCATTCCCATTGACGATCATACACAGAAATTGCATCGGAACTATATATAAGAGACACAATGCCGGCTGAAGTACAGGAAGACTGAGTCTTCTTACTGTCTATGTTTTGAGCGTTTCCTCTGTCACCAGTTTTACATTCCGATGCACATGTGCAGGTTTACTGTGTCCCTTGGACCTTCCCATTGGCGATGAAACACAGAAATTGCATCGGAATTAAATATAAGAGACACAATGCCGCCTTAAGTACAAGAAAATTGAGGCTTCTTAGGGTCTATGTTTTGAGCGATTCCTGTGTCACCAGTTTTACATTCCGATGCACCCCTGCAGGTTTACTGTATCCATTGGACCTTCCCATTGACGATGAAACACAGAAATTGCATTGGAATTAAATATAAGAGACACAATGCTGACTTAAGTACAGGAAGACTGAGTATTCCTACTGTCTCTGATTTGAGCGTTTCCTGTGTCACCAGTTTTAGATTCCGATGCACCTCTGCATGTTTACTGTATCCCTTGTACCTTCCCATTGACGATGAAACACAGAAATTGCATCGGAATTAAATATAAGGGTCACAATGCCGACTTAAGTAGAGGAAGCCTGAGTCTTCCTACTGTCTATGTTTTGAGCGTTTCCTGTGTCACCAGTTTTACATTCTGATGCACCTCTGCAGGTTTACTGTATCCCTTGGCCTTCCCATTGACGATGAAACACAGAAATTGCAACGGAATTAAATATAAGAGACACAATGCCGACTTAAGTACAGGAAGACTGAGTCTTCCTACTGTCTATGTTTTTAGCGTTTCCTGTGTCACCAGTTTTACATTCCGATGCACCTCTGCAGGTTTACTGTATCCCTTGGCCTTCCCATTGACGATGGAACACAAAATTTGCATCGGAATTAAATATAAGAGACACAGTGCCGACTTAAGTACAGGAAGACTGAGTATTCCTACTGTCTATGTTTTGAGCGTTTCCTGTGTCACCAGTTTTACATTCCGATGCACCTCTGCAGGTTTACTGTATCCCTTGGACATTCAGAGTGACGATGAAACTCTGAAATTGCATCGGAATTAAATATAAGAGACACAATGCCGACTTAAGAGCAGGAAGACTGAGTATTCCTACTCTCTATGTTTTTTAGCGTTTCCTGTGTCACCAGTTTTACATTCCGATGCACCTCAGCAGGTTTACTGTATCCCTTGGACCTTCCCATTGACGATGAAACACAGAAATTGCAACGGAATTAAATATAAGAGACACAATGCCGACTTACGTACAGGAAGACTGAGTCTTCCTACTGTCTATGGTTTGAGCGTTTCCCGTGTCACCAGTTTTACATTCCGATGCACCTCTGCAGGTTTTCTGTATCCCTCGGCGTTCCCATTGACGGTGAATCACAGAAATTGCATCGGAATTAAATATAAGAGACACAGTGCCGACTTAAGTGTAGGAAGACTGAGTCTTGCTACTGTATTTGTTCTGAGCTTTTCCTGTGTCACCAGTTTTACATTCCGATGCACCTCTGCAGGTTTACTGTATCCCTTGGGCATTCCCATTGACGATCATAGACAGAAATTGCATCGGAATTATATATAAGAGACACAATGCCGGCTGAAGTACAGGAAGACTGAGTCTTCTTACTGTCTATGTTTTGAGCGTTTCCTCTGTCACCAGTTTTACATTCCGATGCACATCTGCAGGTTTACTGTGTCCCTTGGACCTTCCCATTGGCGGTGAAACACAGAAATTGCATCGGAATTAAATATAAGAGACACAATGCCGCCTTAAGTACAAGAAAATTGAGGCTTCTTAGGGTCTATGTTTTGAGCGATTCCTGTGTCACCAGTTTTACATTCCGATGCACCCCTGCAGGTTTACTGTATCCATTGGACCTTCCCATTGACGATGAAACACAGAAATTGCATTGGAATTAAATATAAGAGACACAATGCTGACTTAAGTACAGGAAGACTGAGTATTCCTACTGTCTCTGATTTGAGCGTTTCCTGTGTCACCAGTTTTAGATTCCGATGCACCTCTGCATGTTTACTGTATCCCTTGTACCTTCCCATTGACGATGAAACACAGAAATTGCATCGGAATTAAATATAAGAGTCACAATGCCGACTTAACTAGAGGAAGCCTGAGTCTTCCTACTGTCTATGTTTTGAGCGTTTCCTGTGTCACCAGTTTAAATTCTGATGCACCTCTGCAGGTTTACTGTATCCCTTGGCCTTCCCATTGACGATGAAACACAGAAATAGCAACGGAATTAAATATAAGAGACACAATGCCGACTTAAGTACAGGAAGACTGAGTCTTCCTTCTGTCTATGTTTTGAGCGTTTGCTGTGTCACCAGTTTTACATTCCGATGCACCTCTGCAGGTTTACTGTATCCCTTGGCCTTCCCATTGACGATGGAACACAGAAATTGCATCGGAATTAAATATAAGAGACACAGTGCCGACTTAAGTACAGGAAGACTGAGTATTCCTACTGTCTATGTTTTGAGCGTTTCCTGTGTCACCAGTTTTACATTCCGATGCACCTCTGCAGGTTTACTGTGTCCCTTGGACCTTCCCATTGGCGATGAAACACAGAAATTGCATCGGAATTAAATATAAGAGACACAATGCCGCCTTAAATACAAGAAAATTGAGTCCTCTTACGGTCTATGTTTTGAGCGCTTCCTGTGTCACCAGTTTTACATTCCGATGCACCTCTGCAGGTTTACTGTATCCCTTGGCCTTCCCATTGACGATGGAACACAGAAATTGCATCGGAATTAAATATAAGAGACACAGTGCCGACTTAAGTACAGGAAGACTGAGTATTCCTACTGTCTATGTTTTGAGCGATTCCTGTGTCACCAGTTTTACTTTCCGATGCACCTCTGCAGGTTTACGGTGTCCCTTGGACCTTCCCATTGGCGATGAAACACAGAAATTGCATCGGAATTAAATATAAGAGACACAATGCCGCCTTAAATACAAGAAAATTGAGTCCTCTTACGGTCTATGTTTTGAGCGCTTCCTGTGTCACCAGTTTTACATTCCGAAGCACCTCTGCAGGTTTACTGTATCCCTTGGACATTCACAGTGACGATGAAACACAGAAATTGCAACGGAATTAAATATAAGAGACACAATGCCGACTTAAGTACAGGAAGACTGAGTCTTCCTACTGTCTATGGTTTGAGCGTTTCCCGTGTCACCAGTTTTATATTCCGATGCACCTTTGCAGGTTTACTGTATCCATCGGCCTTCCCAATGACGATGAATCACAGAAATTGCATCGGAATTAAATATAAGAGACACAGTGCCGTCTTTAGTGCAGGAAGAGTGAGTCTTGCTACTGTCATGTTCTGAGCGTTTCCTCTGTCACCAGTTTTACATTCCGATGCACCTCTGCAGGTTTACTCTATCCCTTGGACCTTCACAGTAACGATGAAACTCAGAAATTGCATCGGAATTAAATATAAGAGACACAATGCCGACTTAAGTACAGTAAGATTGAGTCCTCCTACTCTCTATCTTTTTTAGCGTTTCTGTGTCAATAGTTTTACATTCCGATGCACCTCTGCAGGTTTACTGTATCCATTGGCCCTTCCCATTGACGATGAAACACAGAAATTGCATCGAAATTAAATAGAAGAGACACAACGCCGGCTTAAGAACAAGAAAACTGAGTTTCTTAAGGTCTATGTTTTGAGCGTTTCCTGTGTCACCAGTTTTACATTCCGATGCACCCCTGCAGGTTTACTGTATCCATTGGACCTTCCCATTGACGATGTAACACAGAAATTGCATCGGAATTAAATATAAGAGACACAATGCCGACTTAAAGAGATGAAGCCTGAGTCTTCCTACTGTCTATTTTTGAGCGTTTCCTGTGTCGCCAGTTTTACATTCCGATGCACCTCTGCATGTTTACTGTATCATTTGGACCTTCCCATTGACGATGAAATACAGAAATTGCAACGGAATTAATTATAAGAGACACAATGCCGGCTTAAGTACAGGAAGACTGAGTCTTCCTACTGACTATGGTTTGAGCGTTTCCCGTGTCACAAGTTTTATATTCCAATGCACCTCTGCAGGTTTACTGCATCCCTCGGGCTTCCCATTGACGATGAATCACAGAAATTGCATCGGAATTAAATATAAGAGACACAGTGCCGACTTAAATGCAGGAAGACTGAGTCTTCCTACTGTCTATGTTCTGAGCGTTTCCTCTGTCACCAGTTTTACATTCCGATGCACCTTTGCGGGTTTACTCTATCCCTTGGATCTTCACAGTGACGATGAAACTCAGAAATTGCATCGGAATTAAACATAAGAGACACAATGCCGACTTAAGAACAGGAAGACTGAGTCTTCCTACCCTCTATCTTTTTTAGCGTTTCCTGTGTCAAAAGTTTTACATTCAGATGCACCTCTGCAGGTTTACCCTATCCATTGGACCTTCCCATTGACGATGAAACACAGAAATTGCATCGGAATTAAATAGAAGAGACACAACGCCGGCTTAAGGACAAGAAAACTGAGTTTCTTACGGTCTATGTTTTGAGCGTTTCCTGTGTCACCAGTTTTACATTCCGATGCACCTCTGCATGTTTACTGTATCATTTGGACCTTCCCATTGACGATGAAACACAGAAATTGCATCGGAATTAAATATAAGATACTCAATGCCGACTGAAGTACAGGAAGACCGAGTCTTCGTACTGTCTATGATTTGAGCGTTTCCTGTCTCACCAGTTTTACATTCCGATGCACCTCTGCAGGTTTACTGTATCCCTTGGGCCTTCCCATTGACGATGATTCACAGAAATTGCATCGGAATTAAATATAAGAGACACAATGCCGGCTGAAGTACAGGAAAACTGAGTCTTCATACTTTCTATGCTTTGAGCGTTTCCTGTGTCACCAGTTTTACATTCCGATGCACCTCTGCAGGTTTTCCTGTATCCCTTGGACCTTCCCATTGGCGATGAAACACAGAAATTGCATCGGAATTAAATATAAGAGACACAATGACGACTGAAGTACAGGAAAACAGAATCTTCCTACTGTCTATGTTTTGAGCGTTTCCTGTGTCACCAGTTATACATTCCGATGCACCTCTGCAGGTTTACTGTATCCCTTGGACATTCACAGTGACGATGAAACTCTGAAATTGCATCGGAATTAAATATAAGAGACACAATGCCGACTTAAGAGCAGGAAGACTGTGTCTTCCTACTCTCTATTTTTTTTAGCGTTTCCTATGTCACCAGCTTTACATTCCGATGCACCTCTGCTGGTTTACTGTATCCCTTGGACCTTCCCATTGACGATGAAACACAGAAATTGCATTGGAATTAAATATAAGAGACACAATGCTGACTTAAGTACAGGAAGACTGAGTATTCCTACTGTCTCTGATTTGAGCGTTTCCTGTGTCACCAGTTTTAGATTCCGATGCACCTCTGCATGTTTACTGTATCCCTTGTACCTTCCCATTGACGATGAAACACAGAAATTGCATCGGAATTAAATATAAGAGTCACAATGCCGACTTAAGTAGAGGAAGCCTGAGTCTTCCTACTGTCTATGTTTTGAGCGTTTCCTGTGTCACCAGTTTTACATTCCGATGCATCTCTGCAGGTTTACTGTATCCCTTGGACCTTCCCAATGACGATGAACCACAGAAATTACAACGGAATTAAATATAAGAGACACAAAGCCGACTTAAGTACAGGAAGACTGAGTCATCCTACTGTCTATGATTTGAGCGTTTCCCGTGTAACCAGTTTTACATTCTGATGCACCTCTGCAGGTTTACTGTATCCCTCAGCCTTCCCATTGACGATGAATCACAGAAATTGCATCGGAATTAAATATACGAGACACAGTGCCGACTTAAGTGCAGGAAGACTGATTCTTCCTACAGTCTATGTTCTGAGCGTTTCCTGTGTCACCAGTTTTACATTCCGATGCACCTCTGCAGGTTTACTATATCCCTTGGCCTTCCCATTGACGATGGAACACAGAAATTGCATCGGAATTAAATATAAGAGACACAATGACGACTGAAGTACAGGAAAACAGAATCATCCTACTCTCTATGTTTTGAGCGTTTCCTGTGTCAAAAGGTTTACATTCCGATGCACTTCTTCAGGTTTACTGTATCCATTGGACATTCCCATTGACGCTGAAACACAGAAATTGCATCGGAATTAAATGTAAGAGACACAATGCCGACTTAAGTAGAGGAAGCCTGAGGCTTCCTACTGTCTATGTTTTGAGCGTTTCCTGTGTCACTAGTTTTACATTCCGAAGCACCTCTTCATGTTTACTGTATCATTTGGACCTTCCCATTGACGATGAAACGCAGAAATTGCATCGGAATTAAATAAAAGATACTCAATGCCGACTGAAGTACAGGAAGACCGAGTCTTCCTACTGTCTATGTTTTGAGCGTTTCCTGTCTCACCAGTTTTACATTCCGATGCACCTCTGCAGGTTTACTGTATCCCTTGGGCCTTCCCATTGACGATGATATACAGAAATTGCATCGGAGTTAAATATAAGAGACACAATGCCGACCTAAGGACAGGAAGACTGAGTCTACCTACTGTCTATGTTTTGAGCGTTTCCTGTGTCACCAATTTTACATTCTGATGCACTTCGGAGGGTTTACTGTGTCCCTTAGACCTTCATAGTGACGATGAAACTCTGAAATTGCATCGGAATTAAATATAAGAGACACAATGCCGACTTAAGTGCAGGAAGACTGAGTCTTTCTACTCTCTATCTTTTTTAGCGTTTCCTATGTCACCAGTTTTACATTCCGATGCACCTCTGCGGGTTTACTGTATCCATTGGACCTTCCCATTGACGATGAAACACAGAACTTGCATCGGAATTAAATATAAGAGACACAATGACGACTGAAGTACAGGAAAACAGAATCTTCCTACTGTCTATATTTTGAGCGTTTCCTGACTCACCAGTTTTACGTTCCGATGCACCTCTGCAGGTTTACTGTATCCCTTGGGCCTTCCCATTGACGATGATACACGGAAATTGCATCGGAATTAAATATAAGAGACACAATGCCGGCTGAAGTACAGGAAGACTGAGTCTTCTTACTGTCTATCCTTTTAGCGTTTCCTCTGTCACCAGTTTTACATTCCGATGCACCTCTGCAGGTTTACTGTATTCATTGATCCTTCCCATTGACGATGAAACACAGAAATTGCATCGGAATTAAATAGAAGAGACACAACGCCGACTTAAGAACAGGAAAACTGAGTTTCTTACGGTCTATATTTTGAGCGTTTCCTGTGTCACCAGTTTTACATTCCGATGAACCTCTGCAGGTTTACTGTGTCCCTTAGACCTTGCCATTGGCGATGAAACACAGAAATTGCATCGGATTTAAATATAAGAGACACAATGCCGCCTTAAGTACAAGAAAATTGAGGCTTCTTAGGGTCTATGTTTTGAGCGATTCCAGTGTCACCAGTTTTACATTCCGATGCACCCCTGCAGGTTTACTGTATCCCTTGGCCTTCCCATTGACGATGAAACACAGAAATTGCATCGAAATTAAATATAAGAGACACAGTGCCGACTTAAGTACAGGAAGACTGAGTATTCCTACTTTCTATGTTTTGAGCGTTTCCTGTGTCACCAGTTTTACATTCCGATGCACCTCTGCAGGTTTACTGTGTCCCTTGCACCTTCCCATTGGCGATGAAACACAGAAATTGCATCGGAATTAAATATAAGAGACACAATGTCGCCTTAAGTACAGGAAAATTGAGGCTTCTTAGGGTCTATGTTTTGAGCGATTCCTGTGTTACCGCTTTTACATTCCGATGCACCTCTGCAGGTTTACTGTATCCCTTGGCCTTCCCATTGACGATGAAACACAGAAATTGCAATGGAATGGAATATAAGAGACACAATGCCGACTTAAGTACAGGAAGACTGAGTCTTCCTACTTTCTATGTTTTGAGCGTTTCCTGTGTCACCAGTTTTACATTCCGATGCACCTCTGCAGGTTTACTGTATCCCTTGGCCTTCCCATTGACGATGAAACACAGAAATTGCATCAGAATTAAATATAAGAGACACAGTGCCAACTTAAGTACAGGAAGACTGAGTATTCCTACTATCTATGTTTTGAGCGGTTCCTGTGTCACCAGTTTTACATTCCGATGCACCTCTGCAGGTTTACTGTATCCCTTTTACCTTCCTATTGACGATAAAACAAAGAAATTCCATCGGAATTAAATATAAGAGACACAATGCCGACTTAAGTACAGGAAGACTGAGCCCTCCTACTGTCTATGTTTTGAGCGTTTCCTGTGTAACCAATTTTACATTCCGATGCACCTGTGCAGGTTTACTGTATCAATTGGAACTTCCCATTTACGATGAATTACAGAAATTGCATGGGAATTAAATGTAAGAGACACAACGCCGACTTAAGTACAAGAAAACTGAGTCTTCTTACGGTCTATGTTTTGAGCGTTTCCTGTGTCACCAGTTTTACATTCCGATGCACCACTGCAGGTTTACTGTATCTCTTGCTCCTTCCCATTGGCGATGAGACACAGAAATTGCATCGGAATTAAATAAAGAGAAACAATGCCGTCTTAAGTACACGAAGACTGCGTCTTCCTACTGTCTATGCTTTGAGCGCTTCCTGTGTCACCAGTTTTACATTCCGATGCACCTCTGCAGGTTTCCTGTATCCATTGGACCTTCCCATTGACGATGATACACAGAAATTGTATCGGAATTAGATATAAGAGACACAATGCCGGCTGAAGTACAGGAAGACTGAGTCTACTTACTGTCTATGTTTTGAGCATTTCCTGTGTCACCAGTTTAACATTCCGATGCACCTCTGCAGGTTACCGGTATCCATTGGACCTTCCCATTGACGATGAAACACAGAAAATGCATCGGAATTAAATAGAAGAGACACAACGCCGACTTAAGAACAAGAAAACTGAGTTTCTTAAGGTCTATGTTTTTAGCGTTTCCTGTGTCACCAGTTTTACATTCCGATGCACCTCGGCATGTTTACTGTATCATTTTGACCTTCCCATTGACGATGAAACACAGAAATTGCATCGGAATTAAATATAAGAGACACAATGACGACTGAAGTACAGGAAAACAGAATCTTCCTACTGTCTCTGTTTTGAGCGTTTCCTGTGTCACCAGTTTTACATTCCGATGCACCTCTGCAGGTTTTCTGTATCCCTTGGTCATTCACAGTGACGATGAAACTCTGAAATTGCATCGGAATTAAATATAAGAGACACAATGCCGACTTAAGAGCAGGAAGACTGAGTCTTCCTACTCTCTATGTTTTTTAGCGTTTCCTATGTCACCAGTTTTACATTCCGATGCACCTCTGCAGGTTTACTGTATCCCTTGGACCTTCCCATTGACGATGAAACACAGAAATTGCAACGGAATTAAATATAAGAGACACAATGACGACTGAAGTACAGGAAAACAGAATCTTCCTACTGTCTCTGTTTTGAGCGTTTCCTGTGTCTCCAGTTTTACATTCCGATGCACCTCTGCAGGTTTTCTGTATCCCTTGGTCATTCACAGTGACGATGAAACTCTGAAATTGCATCGGAATTAAATATAAGAGACACAATGCCGACTTAAGAGCAGGAAGACTGAGTCTTCCTACTCTCTATGTTTTTTAGCGTTTCCTATGTCACCAGTTTTACATTCCGATGCACCTCTGCAGGTTTACTGTATCTCTTGCTCCTTCCCATTGGCGATGAAACACAGAAATTGCATCGGAATTAAATAAAGAGACACAATGACGTCTTAAGTACACGAAGACTGCGTCTTCCTACTGTCTATGCTTTGAGCGCTTCCTCTGTCACCAGTTTTACATTCCGATGCACCTCTGCAGGTTTCCTGTATCCATTGGATCTTCCCATTGACGATGATACACAGAAATTGCATCGGAATTAAATATAAGAGACACAATGCCGGCTGAAGTACAGGAAGACTGAGTCTACTTACTGTCTATGTTTTGAGCGTTTCCTTTGTCACCAGTTTTACATTCCGATGCACCTCTGCAGGTTTACTGTATCCCTTGGACCTTCCCATTGACGATGATACACAGAAATTGCATCGGAATTTAATATAAGAGACACAATGCCGGCTGAAGTACAGGAAGACGGAGTCTGCTTACTGTCTATGTTTTGAGCGTTTCCTGTGTCACCAGTTTTACATTCCGATGCAACTCTGCAGGTTTACTGTATCCATTGGACCTTCCCATTGACGATGGAACACAGAAATTGCATCGGAATTAAATATAAGATACACAATGCCGACTGAAGTACAGGAATAACGAGTCTTCCTACTGTCTATGATTTGAGCGTTTCCTGTGTCACCAGTTTTACATTCCGATGCACCTCTGAAGGTTTACTGTACCCCATGGACCTTCCCATTGACGATGAAACACAGAATTTGCATCGGAATTAAATATAAGAGACACAACGCCGACTGAAGTACAAGAAAACTGAGTCCTCTTATGGTCTATGGTATGAGCGCCTCCTGTGTCACCAGTTTTACATTCCGATGCACCTCTGCCGGTTTCCTGTATCCCTTGGACCTTCCCATTGACGATGAAACACAGAAATTGCATCAGAATTAAATATAAGAGACACAACGCCGACTGAAGTACAAGAAAACTGAGTCCTCTTGCGGTCTATGTTTTGAGCGATTCCAGTGTCACCAGTTTTACATTCCGATGCACGCCTGCAGGTTTACTGTATCCATTGGACCTTCCCATTGACGATGAAACACAGAAATTGCATCAGAATTAAATATAAGAGACACAATGCCGACTTAAGTACAGTAAGACTGAGTATTCCTACTGTCTATGATTTGAGCGTTTCCTGTGTCACCAGTTTTAGATTCCGATGCACCTCTGCATGTTTACTGTATCCCTTGTACCTTCCCATTGACGATGAAACACAGAAATTTTATCGGAATTAAATATAAGAGCCACAATGCCGACTTAAGTAGAGGAAACCTGAGTCTTCCTACTGTCTATGCTTTGAGCGTTTCCTGTGTCACCAGTTTTACATTCCGATGCACCTCTGCAGGTTTACTGTATCCCTTGGCCTTCCCATTGACGATGAAACACAGAAATTGCATCGGAATTAAATATAAGAGACACAGTGCCGACTTAAGTACAGGAAGACTGAGTAATCCTACTATCTATGTTTTGAACGTTTCCTGTGTCACCAGTTTTACATTCCGATGCACCTCTGCAGGTTTACTGTGTCCCTTGGACCTTCCCATTGGCGATGAAACACAGAAATTGCATCGGAATTAAATATAAGAGACACAATGCCGCCTTAAGTACAAGAAAATTGAGGCTTCTTAGGGTCTATGTTTTGAGCGCTTCCTGTGTCACCAGTTTTACATTCCGATGCACCTCTGCAGGTTTACTGTATCCCTTGCACCTTCCCATTGACGATGAAACACAGAAATTGCATCGGAATTAAATATGAGAGACACAATGACGACTGAAGTACAGGAATACAGAATCTTCCTACTGTCTATGTTTTGAACGTTTCCTGTGTCACCAGCTTTACATTCCGATGCACCTCTGCAGGTTTACTGTATCCCTTGGACATTCACAGTCACGATGAAACGCTGATATCGCATCGGGATTAAATATAAGAGACACAATGCCGACTTCAGAGCAGGAAGACTAAGTCTTCCTTCTCTCTATGTTTTTTAGCGTTTCCTATGTCACCAGTTTTACATTCCGATGCACCTCTGATGGTTTACTGTATCCCTCGGCCTTCCCATTGAACAGGAATCACAGACATTGCATCGGAATTAAATATAAGAGACACAGTGCCGACTTAAGTGCATGAAGACTGAGTCTTCCTACTGTCTATGTTCTGAGTGTTTCCTGTGTCACCAGTTTTACATTCCGATGCACCTCTGCAGGTTTACTCTATCCCTTGGACCTTCACAGTGACGATGAAACTCAGAAATTGCACCGGAATTAAATATAAGAGACACAATGCCGACTTAAGTACAGGAAGACTGAGTATTCCTACTGTCTATGTTTTGAGCGTTTCCTGTGTCACCAGTTTTTCATTCCGATGCACCTCTGCAGGTTTACTGTATCCCTTTTACCTTCCTATTGACGATAAAACACAGAAATTCCATCGGAATTAAATATAAGAGACACAATGCCGACTTAAGTACAGGAAGACTGAGCCCTCCTACTGCCTATATTTTGAGCGTTTCCTGTGTAACCAGTTTTACATTCCGATGCACCTCTGCAGGTTTACTGTATCAATTGGAACTTACCATTTAAGATGAATTACAGAAATTGCATGGGAATTAAATGTAAGAGACACAACGCCGACTTAAGTACAAGAAAACTGAGTCTTCTTACGGTCTATGTTTTGAGCGTTTCCTGTGTCACCAGTTTTACATTCCGAAGAACTTCTGCTGGTTTACTGTGTCCCTTGGACCTTCCCATTGGCAATGAAACACAGATATTGCATCGGAATTAAATATAAGAGACACAATGCCGCCTTAAGTACAAGAAAATTGAGGCTTCTTAGGGTCTATGTTTTGAGCGATTCCAGTGTCACCAGTTTTACATTCCGATGCACCCCTGCAGGTTTACTGTATCCATTGGACCTTCCCATTGACGATGAAACACAGAAATTGCATCGGAATTAATTATAAAAGACACAATGCCGACTTAAGTACAAGAAAACTGAGCTTCTTACGGTCTATGTTTTGAGCGTTTCCTGTGTCACCAGTTTTACATTCCGATGCACCTCTGCAGGTTTACTGTATCCCTTGGCCTTCCCATTGACGATGAAACACAGAAATAGCATCGAAATTAAATATAAGAGACACAGTGCCGACTTAAGTACAGGAAGACTGAGTATTCCTACTTTCTATGTTTTGAGCGTTTCCTGTGTTACCGCTTTTACATTCCGATGCACCTCTGCAGGTTTACTGTATCCCTTGGCCTTCCCATTGACGATGAAACACAGGAATTGCAATGGAATGGAATATAAGAGACACAATGCCGACTTAAGTACAGGAAGACTGAGTCTTCCTACTGTCTATGTTTTTTAGCGTTTCCTATGTCACCAGTTTTACATTCCGATGCACCTCTGCAGGTTTACTGTGTCCCTTGGCCTTCCCATTGGCGATGAAACGCAGAAATTGCATCGGAATTAAATATAAGAGACACAATGTCGCCTTAAGTACAGGAAAATTGAGGCTTCTTAGGGTCTATGTTTTGAGCGATTCCTGTGTTACCGCTTTTACATTCCGATGCACCTCTGCAGGTTTACTGTATCCCTTGGCCTTCCCATTGACGATGAAACACAGAAATTGCAATGGAATGGAATATAAGAGACACAATGCCGACTTAAGTACAGGAAGACTGAGTCTTCCTACTGTCTATGTTTTGAGCGTTTCCTGTGTCACCAGTTTTACATTCCGATGCACCTCTGCAGGTTTACTGTATCCCTTGGCCTTCCCATTGACGATGAAACACAGAAATTGCATCAGAATTAAATATAAGAGACACAGTGCCAACTTAAGTACAGGAAGACCGAGTATTCCTACTATCTATGTTTTGAGCGGTACCTGTGTCACCAGTTTTACATTCCGATGCACCTCTGCAAGTTTACTGTGTCCCTTGTACCTTCCCATTGACGATGAAACACAGAAATTCATCGGAATTAAATATAAGAGACACAATGACGAATGAAGTACAGGAAGACTGAGTCTTCCTACTGTCTATGTATTGAGTGTGTCCTGGGTCACCAGTTTTACATTTCGATGCACCTCTGCATGTTTTTTTTTTTTTCCCATGGACATACACAGTGACGATGAAACACAGAAATTGCTTCGGAATTAAATATACGAGACACAATGCCGACTTAAGAAGAGGAAGACTGAGTCTACCTACAATCTATGTTTTGAGCGTTTCCTGTGTCACCAGTTTTAAATTCCGATGCACCTCTGCAGGTTTACTGTATCCCTTTTACCTTCCTATTGACGATAAAACAAAGAAATTCCATCGCAATTAAATATAAGAGACACAATGCCGACTTAAGTACAGGAAGACTGAGCCCTCCTACTGTCTATGTTTTGAGCGTTTCCTGTGTAACCAATTTTACATTCCGATGCACCTGTGCAGGTTTACTGTATCAATTGGAACTTCCCATTTACGATGAATTACAGAAATTGCATGGGAATTAAATGTAAGAGACACAACGCCGACTTAAGTACAAGAAAACTGAGTCTTCTTACGGTCTATGTTTTGAGCGTTTCCTGTGTCACCAGTTTTACTTTCCGATGCACCACTGCAGGTTTACTGTATCTCTTGCTCCTTCCCATTGGCGATGAGACACAGAAATTGCATCGGAATTAAATAAAGAGAAACAATGCCGTCTTAAGTACACGAAGACTGCGTCTTCCTACTGTCTATGCTTTGAGCGCTTCCTGTGTCACCAGTTTTACATTCCGATGCACCTCTGCAGGTTTCCTGTATCCATTGGACCTTCCCATTGACGATGATACACAGAAATTGTATCGGAATTAGATATAAGAGACACAATGCCGGCTGAAGTACAGGAAGACTGAGTCTACTTACTAGTCTATGTTTTGAGCATTTCCTGTGTCACCAGTTTAACATTCCGATGCACCTCTGCAGGTTACCGGTATCCATTGGACCTTCCCATTGACGATGAAACACAGAAAATGCATCGGAATTAAATAGAAGAGACACAACGCCGACTTCAGAACAAGAAAACTGAGTTTTTAAGGTCTATGTTTTTAGCGTTTCCTGTGTCACCAGTTTTACATTCCGATGCACCTCGGCATGTTTACTGTATCATTTTGACCTTCCCATTGACGATGAAACACAGAAATTGCATCGGAATTAAATATAAGATACACAATGCCGACTTAAGAGCAGGAAGACTGAGTCTTCCTACTCTCTATGTTTTTTAGCGTTTCCTATGTCACCAGTTTTACATTCCGATGCACCTCTGCTGGTTTACTGTCTCCCTTGGACCTTCCCATTGACGATGAAACACAGAAATTACAACGGAATTAAGTATAAGAGACACAATGCCGACTTAAGTACAGGAAGACAGAATCTTCCTACTGTCTATGTTTTGAGCGTTTCCTGTGTCACCAGTTTTACATTCCGATGCACCTCTGCAGGTTTACTGTATCCCTTGGCCTTCCCATTGACGATGAAACACAGAAATTGCATCGGAATTAAATATAAGAGACACAATGACGACTGAAGTACAGGAAAACTGAATCTTCCTACTGTCTCTGTTTTGAGCGTTTCCTCTGTCACCAGTTTTACATTCCGATGCACCTCTGCAGGTTTTCTGTATCCCTTGGTCATTCACAGTGACGATGAAACTCTGAAATTGCATCGGAATTAAATATAAGAGACACAATGCCGATTTAAGAGCAGGAAGACTGAGTCTTCCTACTCTCTATGTTTTTTAGCGTTTCCTATGTCACCAGTTTTACATTCCGATGCACCTCTGCAGGTTTACTGTATCCCTTGGACCTTCCCATTGACGATGAAACACAGAAATTGCAACGGAATTAAATATAAGAGACACAATGCCGACATAAGTACAAGAAGACTGAGTCTTCCTACTGTCTATGGTTTGAGCGTTTCCCGTGTCACCAGTTTTACATTCCGATGCACCTCTGCAGGTTTACTGTATCCCTCGGCCTTCCCATTGACGATGAATCACAGAAATTGCTTCGGAACTAAATATACGAGACACAGTGCCGACTTAAGTGCAGGAAGACTGAGTCTTCCTACTGTCTATGTTCTGAGCGTTTCCTGTGTCACCAGTTTTACATTCCGATGCACCTCAACAGGTTTACTATATCCCTTGGCCTTCCAATTGACGATGAAACACAGAAATTGCATCTTAATTAAATATAAGAGACACAATGACGACTGAAGTACAGGAAAACAGAATCATCCTACTCTCTATGTTTTGAGCGTTTCCTGTGTCAAAAGTTTTACATTCCGATGCACCTCTGCAGGTTTACTGTATCCATAGGACCTTCCCATTGACGATGAAACACAGAAATTGCATCGGAATTAAATAGAAGAGACACAACGCCGACTTAAGAACAAGAAAACTGAGTTTCTTACGGTCTATGTTTTGAGCGTTTCCTGTGTCACCAGTTTTACATTCCGATGCACCCCTGCAAGTTTACTGTATCCATTGGACCTTCCCATTGACGATGAATCACAGAAATTGTATCGGAATTAAATATAAGAGACACAATGCCGACTTAAGTAGAGGAAGCCTGAGTCTTCCTACTGTCTATGTTTTGAGCGTTTCCTGTGTCACCAGTTTTACATTCCGATGCACCTCTTCATGTTTACTGTACCATTTGGACCTTCCCATTGACGATGAAACACAGAAATTGCACCGGAATTAAATATAAGATACTCAATGCGAACTGAAGTACAGGAAGACCGAGTCTTCCTACTGTCTATAATTTGAGCGTTTCCTGTCTCACCAGTTTTACATTCCGATGCACCTCTGCAGGTTTACTGTATCCCTTGGGCCTTCCCATTGACGATGATACACAGAAATTGCATCGGAATTAAATATAAGAGACACAATGCCGCCTTTAGTACAAGAAAATTGAGGCTTCTTTGGGTCTATGTTTTGAGCGATTCCAGTGTCACCAGTTTTACATTCCGATGCACCCCTGCAGGTTTACTGCATCCCTTGGACCTTCCCATTGGCGATGAAACACAGAAATTGCAATGGAATTAAATATAAGAGACACAACGCCGACTTAAGAACGTGAAAACTGAGTTTCTTACGGTCTGTGTTTTGAGCGTTTCCTGTGTCACCAGTTTTACATTCCGATGCACCTCTGCAGGTTTACTGTGTCCCTCGGACCTTCCGATTGGCGATGAAACACAGAAATTGCATCGGAATTAAATATAAGAGACACAATGCCGCCTTTAGTACAAGAACATTGAGGCTTCTTAGGGTCTATGGTTTGAGCGATTCCAGTGTCACCAGTTTTACATTCCGATGCACCCCTGCAGGTTTACTGTATCCATTGGACCTTCCCATTGACGATGAAACACAGAAATTGCAACGGAATTAAATATAAGAGACACAATGCCGACTTAACTACAGGAAGACTGAGTATTCCTACTGTCTATGATTTGAGCGTTTCCTGTGTCGCCAGTTTTAGATTCCGATGCACCTCTGCATGTTTACTGTATCCCTTGTACCTTCCCATTGACGATGAAACACAGAAATTTCATCGGAATTAAATATAAGAGTCACAATGCCGACTTAAGTAGAGGAAGCCTGAGTCTTCCTACTGTCTATGCTTTGAGCGTTTCCTGTGTCACCAGTTTTACATTCTGATGCACCTCTGCAGGTTTACTGTATCACTTGGCATTCCCATTGACGATGAAACACAGAAATTGCAACGGAATTAAATATAAGAGACACAATGCCGACTTAAGTGCAGGAAGACTGAGTCTTCCTACTGTCTATGCTTTGAGCGTTTCCTGTGTCACCAGTTTTACATTCCGATGCACCTCTGCAGGTTTACTGTATCCCTTCGCCTTCCCATTGACGATGAAACACAGAAATTGCATCGAAATTAAGTATAAGAGACACAGTGCCGACTTAAGTACAGGAAGACTGAGTATTCCTACTGTCTATGTTTTGAGCGTTTCCTGTGTCACCAGTTTTACATTCCGATGCACCTCTGCAGGTTTGCTGTATCCCTTGGCCTTCCCATTGATGATGAAACACAGAAATTGCATCGGAATTAAATAGAAGAGACACAACGCCGACTTAAGTGCAAGAAAACTGAGTCTTCTTACGGTCTATGTTTTGAGCGTTTCCTGTGTCACCAGTTTTACATTCCGATGCACCACTGCAGGTTTACTGTATCTCTTGCTCCTTCCCATTGGCGATGAAACACAGAAATTGCATCGGAATTAAATAAAGAGACACAATGACGTCTTAAGTACACGAAGACTGCGTCTTCCTACTGTCTATGCTTTGAGCGCTTCCTGTGTCACCAGTTTTACATTCCGATGCACCTCTGCAGGTTTCCTGTATCCATTGGATCTTCCCATTGACGATGATACACAGAAATTGCATCGGAATTAAATATAAGAGACACAATGCCGGCTGAAGTACAGGAAGACTGAGTCTACTTACTGTCTATGTTTTGAGCGTTTCCTTTGTCACCAGTTTTACATTCCGATGCACCTGCAGGTTTACTGTATCCCTTGGACCTTCCCATTGACGATGATACACAGAAATTGCATTGGAATTTAATATAAGAGACACAATGCCGGCTGAAGTACAGGAAGACTGAGTCTTCTTACTGTCTATGTTTTGAGCGTTTCCTGTGTCACCAGTTTTACATTCCGATGCAACTCTGCAGGTTTACTGTATCCATTGGACCTTCCCATTGACGATGGAACACAGAAATTGCATCGGAATTAAATATAAGATACACAATGCCGCCTGAAGTACAAGAATAACGAGTCTTCCTACTGTCTATGATTTGAGCGTTTCCTGTGTCACCAGTTTTACATTCCGATGCACCTCTGAAGGTTTACTGTACCCCATGGACCTTCCCATTGACGATGAAACACAGAATTTGCATCGGAATTAAATATAAGAGACACAACGCCGACTGAAGTACAAGAAAACTGAGTCCTCTTATGGTCTATGGTATGAGCGCCTCCTGTGTCACCAGTTTTACATTCCGATGCACCTCTGCCGGTTTCCTGTATCCCTTGGACCTTCCCATTGACGATGAAACACAGAAATTGCATCGGAATTAAATATAAGAGACACAACGCCGAC
This sequence comes from Schistocerca nitens, assembly GCF_023898315.1. Taxonomy (NCBI): domain Eukaryota; kingdom Metazoa; phylum Arthropoda; class Insecta; order Orthoptera; family Acrididae; genus Schistocerca; species Schistocerca nitens. The sequence goes on along the minus strand of NC_064621.1, from coordinate 12,170,505 downwards.
TGAAGTACAAGAAAACTGAGTCCTCTTGCGGTCTATGTTTTGAGCGATTCCAGTGTCACCAGTTTTACATTCCGATGCACGCCTGCAGGTTTACTGTATCCATTGGACCTTCCCATTGACGATGAAACACAGAAATTGCATCGGAATTAAATATAAGAGACACAATGCCGACTTAAGTACAGGAAGACTGAGTATTCCTACTGTCTATGATTTGAGCGTTTCCTGTGTCACCAGTTTTAGATTCCGATGCACCTCTGCATGTTTACTGTATCCCTTGTACCTTCCCATTGACGATGAAACACAGAAATTTTATCGGAATTAAATATAAGAGCCACATTGCCGACTTAAGTAGAGGAAACCTGAGTCTTCCTACTGTCTATGCTTTGAGCGTTTCCTGTGTCACCAGTTTTACATTCCGATGCACCTCTGCAGGTTTACTGTGTCCCTTGGACCTTCCCATTGGCGATGAAACACAGAAATTGCATCGGAATTAAATATAAGAGACACAATGCCGCCTTAAGTACAAGAAAATTGAGGCTTCTTAGGGTCTATGTTTTGAGCGCTTCCTGTGTCACCAGTTTTACATTCCGATGCACCTCTGCAGGTTTACTGTATCACTTGCACCATCCCATTGACGATGAAACACAGAAATTGCATCGGAATTAAATATGAGAGACACAATGACGACTGAAGTACAGGAAAACATAATCTTCCTACTGTCTATGTTTTGAACGTTTCCTGTGTCACCAGCTTTACATTCCGATGCACCTCTGCAGGTTTACTGTATCCCTTGGACATTCACAGTCACGATGAAACTCTGAAATCGCATCGGGATTAAATATAAGAGACACAATGCCGACTTCAGAGCAGGAAGACTAAGTCTTCCTTCTCTCTATGTTTTTTAGCGTTTCCTATGTCACCAGTTTTACATTCCGATGCACCTCTGATGGTTTACTGTATCCCTCGGCCTTCCCATTGACGAGGAATCACAGACATTGCATCGGAATTAAATATAAGAGACACAGTGCCGACTTAAGTGCATGAATACTGAGTCTTCCTACTGTCTATGTTCTGAGTGTTTCCTGTGTCACCAGTTTTACATTCCGATGCACCTCTGCAGGTTTACTCTATCCCTTGGACCTTCACAGTGACGATGAAACTCAGATATTGCACCGGAATTAAATATAAGAGACACAATGCCGACTTAAGTACAGGAAGACTGAGTATTCCTACTGTCTATGTTTTGAGCGTTTCCTGTGTCACCAGTTTTTCATTCCGATGCACCTCTGCAGGTTTACTGTATCCCTTTTACCTTCCTATTGACGATAAAACACAGAAATTCCATCGGAATTAAATATAAGAGACACAATGCCGACTTAACTACAGGAAGACTGAGCCCTCCTACTGTCTATGTTTTGAGCGTTTCCTGTGTAACCAGTTTTACATTCCGATGCACCTCTGCAGGTTTACTGTATCAATTGGAACTTACCATTTACGATGAATTACAGAAATTGCATGGGAATGAAATGTAAGAGACACAACGCCGACTTAAGTACAAGAAAACTGAGTCTTCTTACGGTCTATGTTTTGAGCGTTTCCTGTGTCACCAGTTTTACATTCCGATGCACCACTGCAGGTTTACTGTATCTCTTGCTCCTTCCCATTGGCGATGAAACACAGAAATTGCATCGGAATTAAATAAAGAGACACAATGCCGTCTTAAGTACACGAAGACTGCGTCTTCCTACTGTCTATGATTTGAGCGCTTCCTGTGTCACGAGTTTTACATTCCGATGCACCTCTGCCGGTTTCCTGTATCCATTGGACCTTCCCATTGACGATGATACACAGAAATTGCATCGGAATTAAATATAAGAGACACAATGCAGGCTGAAGTACAGGAAGACTGAGTCTACTTACTGTCTATGTTTTGAGCGTTTCCTGTGTCACCAGTTTTACATTCCGATGCACCTCTGCAGGTTTACTGTATCCCTTGGACCTTCCCATTGACGATGATACACAGAAATTGCATCGGAATTTAATATAAGAGACACAATGCCGGCTGAAGTACAGGAAGACTGAGTCTTCTTACTGTCTATATTTTGAGCGTTTCCTGCGTCACCAGTTTTACATTCCGATGCACCTCTGCAGGTTTACTGTATCCATTGGACCTTCCCATTGACGATGGAACACAGAAATTGCATCGGAATTAAATATAAGATACACAATGCCGACTGAAGTACAGGAATAACGAGTCTTCCTACTCTCTATGATTTGAGCGTTTCCTGTGTCACCAGTTTTACATTCCGATGCACCTCAGCAGGTTTCCTGTATCCCTCGGACCTTCCCATTGACGATGAAACACAGAAATTGCATCGGAATTAAATATAAGAGACACAATGTCGACTTAAGTACAGGAAGACTGAGTCTTCCTGCTGTCTATGATTTGAGCGTTTCCTGTGTAACCAGTTTTACATTCTGGTGCACCTCTGCAGGTTTACTGTATCCCTTGGCCTTCCCATTGACGATGAAACACAGAAATTGTATGGGAATTAAATATAAGAGACACAATGCCGACTTAAGTACAAGAAAATTGAGGCATCTTAGGGTCTATGTTTTGAGCGCATCCTGTGTCACCAGTTTTACATTCCGATGCACCTCTGCAGGTTTACTGTATCCCTTGGACCTTCCCATTGACGATGATACACAGAAATTGCATCGGAATTAAATATAAGATACACAATGCCGACTGAAGTAGCGGAAGACTGAGTCTTCCTACTGTCTATGTTTTAAGCGTTTCCTGTGTCACCAGTTCTACATTCCGATGCACCTCTGCAGGTTTACTCTATCCCTTGCACCTTCACAGTGACGATGAAACTCAGAAATTGCATCGGAATTTAATATAAGAGACACAATGCCGACTTAAGACAGGAAGACTGAGTCTTCCTACTCTCTATGTTTTTTAGTGTTTCCGGTGTCAACAGTTTTACATTCCGATGCACCTCTGCAGGTTACTGTATCCCTTGGACCTTCCCATTGACGATGGAACTCAGAAATTGCATCGGAATTAAATATAAGAGACACAAAGCCGACTTAAATACAGGAAGACTGAGTATTCCTACTGTCTATGATTTGAGCGTTTGCTGTGTCACCAGTTTCACATTCCGATGCACCTCTGCAGGTTTACTGTATCCCTTGTACCTTCCCATTGACGATGAAACACAGAAATTCATCGGAATTAAATATAAGAGACACAATGACGACTGAAGTACAGGAAGACTGAGTCTTCCTACTGTCTATGTTTTGAGTGTGTCCTGGGTCACCAGTTTTACATTTCGATGCACCTCTGCAGGTTTTTTTTCCCATGGACCTACACAGTGACGATGAAACACAGAAATTGCATCGGAATTAAATATACGAGACACAATGCCGACTTAAGAAGAGGAAGACTGAGTCTACCTACCGTCTATGTTTTGAGCGTTTCCTGTGTCACCAGTTTTACATTCCGATGCACCTCTGCAGGTTTACTGTATCCCTTTTACCTTCCTATTGACGATAAAACACAGAAATTGCATCGGAATTAAATATAAGAGACACAATGCCGACTTAAGTACAGGAAGACTGAGCCCTCCTACTGTCTATGTTTTGAGCGTTTCCTGTGTAACCAGTTTTAAATTCCGATGCACCTCTGCAGGTTTACAGTATCAATTGGAACTTCACATTTACGATGAATTACAGAAATTGCATGGGAATTAAATATAAGAGACACAACGCCGACTTAAGTACAAGAAAACTGAGTCTTCTTACGGTCTATGTTTTGAGCGTTTCCTGTGTCACCAGTTTTACATTCCGATGCACCTCTGCAGGTTTACTGTATCCCTTGCACCTTGCCATTGGCGATGAAACACAGAAATTGCATCGGAATTAAATAAAGAGACACAATGCCGTCTTAAGTACACGAAGACTGCGTCTTCCTACTGTCTATGATTTGAACGCTTCCTGTGTCACCAGCTTTACATTCCGATGCACCTCTGCAGGTTTCCGGTATCCATTGGACCTTCCCATTGACGATGATACACAGAAATTGCATCGGAGTTAAATATATGAGACACAATGCCGGCTGAAGTATAGGGAGACTGAGTCTACTTACTGTCTATGTTTTGAGCGTTTCCTGTGTCACCAGTTTTACATTCCGATGCAACTCTGCAGGTTTACTGTATCCATTGGACCTTCCCATTGACGATGGAACACAGAAATTGCATCGGAATTAAATATAAGATACACAATGCCGACTGAAGTACAGGAATAACGAGTCTTCCTACTGTCTATGATTTGAGCGTTTCCTGTGTCACCAGTTTTACATTCCGATGCACCTCTGAAGGGTTACTGTATCCATTGGACCTTCCCATTGACGATGAAACACAGAATTTGCATCGGAATTAAATATAAGAGACACAACGCCGACTGAAGTACAAGAAAACTGAGTACTCTTGTGATCTATGGTATGAGCGCCTCCTGTGTCACCAGATTTACATTCCGATGCACCTCTGCAGGTTTCCTGTATCCCTTGGACCTTCCCATTGACGATGAAACACAGAAATTGCATCGGAATCAAATATAAGAGACACAACGCCGACTGAAGTACAAGAAAACTGAGTCCTCTTGCGGTCTATGTTTTGAGCGATTCCAGTGTCACCAGTTTTACATTCCGATGCACCCCTGCAGGTTTACTGTATCCATTGGACCTTCCCATTGACGATGAAACACAGAAATTCCATCGGAATTAAATATAAGAGACACAATGCCGACTTAAGTACAGGAAGACTGAGTATTCCTACTGTCTATGATTTGAGCGTTTCCTGTGTCACCAGTTTTAGATTACGATGCACCTCTGCATGTTTACTGTATCCCTTGTACCTTCCCATTGACGATGAAACACAGAAATTTTATCGGAATTAAATATAAGATTCACAATGCCGACTTAAGTAGAGGAAGCCTGAGTCTTCCTACTGTGTATGCTTTGAGCGTTTCCTGTGTCACCAGTTTTACATTCTGATGCACCTCTGCAGGTTTACTGTATCCCTTGGCCTTCCCATTGACGATGAAACATAGAAATTGCAACGGAATTAAATATAAGAGACACAATGCCGACTTAAGTACAGGAAGACTAAGTCTTCCTACTGTCTATGTTTTGAGCGTTTCCTGTGTCACCAGTTTTACATTCCGATGCACCTCTGCAGGTTTACTGTATCCCTTGGCCTTCCCATTGACGATGAAACACAGAAATTGCATCGAAATTAAATATAAGAGACACAGTGCCGACTTAAGTACAGGAGGACTGAGTATTCCTACTGTCTATGTTTTGAGCGTTTCCTGTGTGACCAGTTTTACATTGCGATGCACCTCTGCAGGTTTACTGTGTCCTTTGGACGTTCCCATTGGCGATGAAACACAGAAATTGCATCGGAATTAAATATAAGAGACACAATGTCACCTGAAGTACAAGAAAATTGAGGCTTCTTAGGGTCTATGTTTTGAGCGATTCCTGTGTCACCACTTTTACATTCCGATGCACCTCTGCAGCTTTACTGTATCCCTTGGCCTTCCCATTGACGATGAAACACAGAAATTGCAACGGAATTAAATATAAGAGACACAATGCCGACTTAAGTACAGGAAGACAGAGTCTTCCTACTGTCTATGATTTGAGCGTTTCCTGTGTCAATAGTTTTACATTCCGATGCACCTCTGCAGGTTTACTGTATCCCTTGGCCTTCCCATTGATGATGAAACACAGAAATTGCATCGGAATTAAATAGAAGAGACACAACGCCGACTTAAGAACAAGAAAACTGAGTTTCTTACCGTCTATGTTTTGAGCGTTTCCTGTGTCACCAGTTTTACATTCCGATGCACCTCTGCAGGTTTACTGTATCCCTTGGACATTCACAGTCACGATGAAACGCTGAAAATGCATCGGGATTAAATATAAGAGACAAAATGCCGACTTAAGTACAGGAAGACTGAGTAATCCTACTGTCTATGTTTTGAGCGTTTCCTGTGTCACCAGTTTTTCATTCCGATGCACCCCTGCAGGTTTACTGTATCCCTTTTACCTTCCTATTGACGATAAAACACAGAAATTCCATCGGAATTAAATATAAGAGACACAATGTCGACTTAAGTACAGGAAGACTGAGCCCTCCTACTGTCTATGTTTTGAGCGTTTCCTGTGTAACCAGTTTTACATTCCGATGCATCTCTGCAGGTTTACTGTATCAATTGGAACTTACCATTTACGATGAATTACAGAAATTGCATGGGAATTAAATGTAAGAGACACAACGCCGACTTAAGTACAAGAAAACTGAGTCTTCTTACGGTCTAAGTTTTGAGCGTTTCCTGTGTCACCAGTTTTACATTCCGATGCACCACTGCAGGTTTACTGTATCTCTTGCTCCATCCAATTGGCGATGAAACACAGAAATTGCATCGGAATTAAATAAAGAGACACAATGCCGTCTTAAGTACACGAGGACTGCGTCTTCCTACTGTCTATGATTTGAGCGCTTCCTGTGTCACCAGTTTTACATTCCGATGCACCTCTGCTGGTTTCCTGTATCCCTAGGACCTTCCCATTGACGATGATACACAGAATTTCATCGGAATTTAATATAAGAGACACAATGCCGGCTGAAGTACAGGAAGACTGAGTCTTCTTACTGTCTATGTTTGAGCGTTTCCTGCGTCACCAGTTTTACATTCCGATGCACCTCTGCAGGTTTACTGTATC